>NC_073402.1:31995972-32253472 GCF_028641065.1 Leucoraja erinaceus | reverse complement strand
GGGGCACCTTGCTCGGCATGGATGAGCTGGGCTGTGGAGCCTAAAGATCCTATAGCAAGTGGAGTTTGTTTCTATACTCTGTGATTCTATGGTGAGTGCACAAGTCTTGCTGTCTCCAGTTTAAGGCCGATCCTCTTCATTGTTAGAACGTTGCAAGTGGAGGCTTAAAACGTCCTGGGTTTGTGATCTGACATGGCGGGCATGCTAGCGTTGTAGTTCAAGGTGTGAGTGTTACCGACTTACCCCGCCTGTATGTATGTATTACCCTTCCTTAATTCCATTGAACTGAGTGACCATTTCGGGGCACAGTTTGAATCAGTCTAGAAAATAGACACAAAATGCCGGAGTAACTCAGCGGGACGTGTTGAATCGAGACCATTCATCAGACATTTTTCTGAAGAAGGGTCTCGACCCGAAACATCGCCTATTCCTTTTTCCCCAGAGATGCTGCCTGTCCCGCTGAGTTACTCCAGCACTTTGTGTCTATCTTCGGTGCAAACCGCATCTGCAGTTCCTTTCAACACCTTAGAATCAGTCTGGATAGGTCGCCCAAGCCTGATCCGTGAATTTTAGGTGAGGATTCTTTTCACCAAAATAATCTGGTGAAAGTTTCCAGACACCCGGTGTGTATTTGCACAGAGGGTGGCTGTGTTCTGGCAATCTACACGTGTAGACACACGGCACTAACGGAAGGCCAGAGACCCACACAAGCCACAACTACCAAGCTGCAGCTTAAAATCAATAGTGTGGTGACTCCAAATGCAATGGTCCACGATCGGATTTATCATCCAACCTTTCAAAGCCAATCCCACCAATTTAATGCTAATCCTCTGATGTGAGTAGTAGCTGTTTTGTACATTTCATCGCTCTCCTGACAGCTACCGTTCTCGGGGTTAAATCCCGTTCGGTAGCTACCTCGTGTACATGAGTAAATGAGCAGAGGTGCTGAATAAAGGGCCCATGTCCCACACACACACACACACACACACACACACACACACACACACACACACACACACACACACACACACACACACACACACACACACACACACAGATATACACACACACACACAGATATACACAAACACACACACACACACACACACACGCGCACACACACACACACACACACACACACACACACACACACACACACACACACACACACACACACACAGACATACATACACACACACACACACAGACATACACACACACACACACACACACACACACACACACACACACACACACACACACACACACACACACACACACACACACACACACACACACACACACACACACACACACACACACACACACACACACACACACACACACACACACACACAGAGATCACTGGGCAGCGACAGAGGCCTCAGTGGAGGAAGGCAAGTCTTTGTCCAGCGCCGATCAGTGTGTGAAGAAGAGTAGTTTCATTATACAAGATTGTCCCTTAGATCACACTAACACTGGAGGGGAACTGGACAGTCATTGTTGTACATAACCTGCTTTAGCGGGTCGATAAAACATCCCTTTGTTAGATTTCTTTCATCAACTTATTCACCAGATCTGATTCCGACATTTGATCTCCAGGGACCACATCTAATTGTGCGAAGATCCTAACTTTCAAATCCATGTCAAAATGTTTTATTTTCCAACCCTGCGTGTAACATTGTCCATGGTACAGAGAGGAAAGAGAGGATGTGATTCAGTGACTGTGAAGCAAAGCATGAGCCAACATGAGCCAACATCGCGTGTGGTTCTTGTACAACCACAGCCTCAAATCCACGCCGTCCCGTAGCAGGGAAATCTATATCCTTCAGCCTTCAAAAAATCCCACAAACGGACTTTATGTCACCCGAGACCCGGGTTCGATCCTGACTACAGGTGCTGTCTGTAAACAATTTCCACTTTCTCCCCGTGACCTGCGTGGGTTTTCTCCAGGGGTCCGGTTTCCTCCCACACTCCAAAGACGTGCAGATTTGGAAGTTTGGAAATTTGGCTTCGGTAAAAGTAAATTGTCCTTAGTGTATAGGATGGTGCTGGTGTAGGGGGGGTTGCTGGTCGGCGCCGACTCAGTGGGCCAAATAACCTGCCGTAGAGTTCTCTAAAGTAAACTCAACCAATGTGGATTTATTGTAAACATATTATCTGGTTAGAGTCAGTGAACAGAGGGCAGTTGTACATGGAATGTGCCAGAGATGTACACACTCACTGCTGGATGGTCACTAGTGGACAGACACAGAGTGCTGGAGTAACTCAGAGGGTCAGGCAGAATCTGTGGAGAACATGGATAGGTGACGTTTTACAGAGTGCTGGAGTAACTCAGCGGGTCAGGCAGCATCTGTGGAGAACATGGATAGGTGACGTTTCACAGAGTGCTGGAGTAACTCAGCGGGTCAGGCAGCATCTATGGAGAACATGGATAGGTGACGTTTCACAGAGTGCTGGAGTAACTCAGCGGGTCAGGCAGCATCTGTGGAGAACATGGATAGGTGACGTTTCACAGAGTGCTGGAGTAACTCAGTGGGTCAGGCAGCATCTGTGGAGAACATGGATAGGTGACGTTTCACAGAGTGCTGGAGTAACTCAGCGGGTCAGGCAGCATCTGTGGAGAACATGGATAGGTGACGTTTCACAGAGTGCTGGAGTAACTCAGCGGGTGCAGCAGCATCTGTGGAGAACATGGATAGGCGACGTTTCATGTGTGGACTGCCCTTTCACCACTTTCCCGCGACTGGATATTGCTTCCACAGTGTGTGATCTGTGTTCACTGACTTCTTGTCCCTTTAACCTCTTCTGCTTTTCTCATCTCTCATCCTCCTTGAATATCTGATTTGTGGTCCCACCTTATTCCATATTCAAGTTTTTCCAAATTATATTTTCCATGGTGTGTCTAGATTTCTTTTGTCTCGTGCTTATAATTTCTCCTGTGAGCGGTGATGAGATTCACCAGAATAAAATTAAACTTTGCACAAAACAAACCCTGAATTAATATTCCATGCAGCTTGCAGTCCCTTTGTCTGCTTGTTTTTTTGTGCCCGTTCATCGATTGTTAAACACATTTTGAC
Source organism: Leucoraja erinaceus (assembly GCF_028641065.1). Classification (NCBI taxonomy): domain Eukaryota; kingdom Metazoa; phylum Chordata; class Chondrichthyes; order Rajiformes; family Rajidae; genus Leucoraja; species Leucoraja erinaceus. Next base: position 32,250,392 of record NC_073402.1, on the reverse strand, counting down.
TTTTCTTCGTCTTTTGTGGTTGCTTGACCTTGCAAACTGTATTTCGCATCCATTCGGAGTGTGTAATGATTCCATTGAAGGCCTCGTTCTCTCTCCCATCATCCTCAGCGAGGAGATTCTCCCCATGTCACTCCCCATCACAGCCTGATCCTCATTTCCATTTCTCCTGCATTCACCAGCGCTAATTCCCCCTCTCCACTCACTGACTCTTGCCTTTAAGGAAGTGTTCAGAGTTCTCAGCGCTAAATCCTCCACCAGAAAAGCTCAGGGAATAAACAGAACAACAAACTGAATGCTGTGTAGTTGTTTACTGGGGAAATGCCTTCAGCAGCACAGCCTGTCAACTCCTCATTTTCATTTACGTACATGTGTGTGATTTGGGAATTTTTTCAGCATGTTGGGAAGGGTGCAGTCAGAGCTGTGTAGGTCCAAACAGTGGCAGAGGAGGCCTCATTCACGAGCGGACTACAACACAACACACAGGCAGTACAATGGGTAAAGTCACTGCCTCACAGCTCCAGAGACTCCGGTTTGATCCTGAGCTTGGGCACTGTCTGTGTGGAGTTGGCCCATTCTCACGTTGCCCTTTCTGTCCTGGGCCTCCTCCATTGTCAGAGTGAGGCCCAGCGCAAGTTGGAGGAACAGCACCTCATATTCCACTTGGCAGCTTACACCCCAGCAGTACATTGACTTCTCTCACTTCAAGTAATCCTTACATTCCCTCGGTCTCTGCCCCTCCCCAATCATCATACTAGTTTCACTGATATCTTGCAGAGTTCTCAACAACCAACAATGGACCATTGTGGGCTCCACATTTCCTTGATTATCATTGCTTTTTCCATATCTTTCATTCATTTATTCCAAACTTGAGGAAAGATATTCTAGCCGGGATGGCGGGATTGTCATATTTTGATAGATTGGAGCAGCTGGGCTTGTACACTCTGGAATTTAGGATGAGAGAGGATCTTATTGAAACAGATAAGATTTGTAAGGGTTGGACACGCTAGAGGCAGGAAACATGTTCCCGATGTTGGGGGAGTCCAGAATCAGGGGCCACAGTTTAAGAATAAGGAGTAAGCCATTTAGAACGGAGACGAGGAAAAACTTTTTCGCACAGAGAGTTGTGAGTCTGCGGAATTCTCTGCCTCAGAGGGCGGTGGAGGCTGGTTCTCTGGATGCTTTCAAGAGAGAGTTAGATAGAGCTCTTAGGGATAGTGGAGTTAAGGGATATGGGGAGAAGGCAGGAACGGGGTACTGATTGTGGATGATCAGCCATGATCACATTGAATGGCGGTGCTGGCTCGAAGGGCCAAATGGCCTCCTCCTGCACTTATTGTCTATTTGTTCTATGTACCTTCTATAACTTTCATTTCCCTCTCCCCCATCTCTCAGTCTGAAGAATGGTCTCAACTAAAAACATCACCTATTCCTTTTCTCCAGAGATGCTGCCTGACCCACTGAGTTACTCCAGCTTTTTGCGTCGTGCAAAGTGAAAGTTCATAAGGTCATTAGTGATAGGAATAGAAATAGGCCATTCGGCCCATCAAGTCTACTCCGCCATTCAATCATGGCTGATCTATCTCTCCCTATTCTCCTGCCTTCTCCCCATACACCCATTGGAAAGTTGGAATCAGCGATCCAGATTTAAGGCTACATTGAAAATCTATGTTCCTTAATCCCCCTCCCCCAGCCATGCAATGTAATCAACACTCACACTGTTTCAGGCAGTAATATTTTGAGCTAAACAGGACAAGTAAAAGCTCTCTTTATTCGGAGGAAGCATTGAACACATCTCCGGGGTTTGGTAGCAACATAGAATACACTAAACTGCAAGGAATATTTGCATCAATATCAGAAATAGAACAGCTTGTAATGCATGTCACACACTCAGTGAAATAATTGTCTTTAATTTTAATCTTCATTGTGTTATAAGCACGGGCTGTGGTGAGTTTAATAGGATGGTTATGAAGATGATAAACAGTGGCACACATCCAACAGAACAGTATGATTATGTGGTTTATGTGTACAAGTGAAATTATGTTTCTCCTTCCCTCTGGGGCAGCCTGTAATTAAAAAATATACAATAAAAAGATAATTGAATGGAGGAGTGCCATATCAGTGGAAAGCAGTGGAGAGGAAAAACTCACCCAATTCTGGAAAGTGTTGCCTACCTTCCCACCAATTAGGTACAGCCTCGGGTGAATGCACCAACAGCCAACCACAACCTAACCCTAACCCACACCTCAATAATCCTACCAACTCTCCCAAACTATTCTCAAGTCCAACCAGCTACTGAGGGCATCCCCCGTCTATGTCAAACCACCACCGGGAAGAAGGTACATGAGCCTGAGAACCTTGACATCCAGGTTCATGCCTCGGAAAAGCAGCCAGCAGCCAGCAGCCAGCAGCCATTGAAGACTAATCCATTCCAGCCATTCCTTCAGGCTGAAGGTACAGAAGCTTGAAAGCCCGCACCACCAGACTCAGGAACAGCTTCTTCCCCTCTGTTATCAGGCTTCTGAATGGCCCTTCCATAAGCTAGGGTACTGTCCGATTCACCTGTACCCCATTGCGGACATTGGACTTTGTCTGTGGAACTGATGCTGATACTACAATGCTGAGAACTATATTCTGCACTCTGTATCTTCCCCTTTGCTCCACCTATTGTACTGGAGTTTGACATGATGTATGTATGTACAGCATTATGTGATCTGATTGGATAGTAGACATAACAAAGCTGTCACCTGTACCTCAGTACACGTGACAATAATAAACCTAATGTTCCCAGCAACCATCAGGGTCGTGAATGCTGCACAACACTAACTTCACCAACTGTGATCATCAATGATGTTTACTCTGGTTACAGTTCAGACTTCATATTTGCCATATGATGGTTTGGTTCACCTACTACTACTGATTCCTAATTTATGGAATTATTGATTATTGTATATTTATCTGTGTGTTATTACGGTACTGGGTCTGTTAAGCTGCAAGCAAGTTAAAAGGATGAGAGGGGATCTCATTGAAACATATAAGATTATTAAGGGTTTGGACACGCTAGAGGCAGGAAACATGTTCCCGATGTTGGGGGAGTCCAGAAGCAGGGGCCACAGTTTAAGAATAAGGGGTCAGCCATTTAGAACGGAGACGAGGAAACACTTTTTACACACAGAGAGTGGTGAGTCTGTGGAATTCTCTGCCAAAGAGGCAGGTTCTCTGGATACTTTAAAGAGAGAGCTAGATAGGGCTCTTAAAGATAGCGGAGTCAGGGGATATGGGGAGAAGGCGGGAACGGGGTACTGATTGGGGATGATCAGCCATGCTCACATTGAATGGCGGTGCTGGCTTGAAGGGCTGAATGGCTTCTACTCCTGCACCTATTGTCTATTGTCTATAATATCATTGTTCTGTTGCCAGTACATAAGTCTCTTGAATTAGCTTACATTGTTCTTCCCTGGTCCTGTACTCCTCTTCCTTTGCTTCCCTCATGAAGAGGTGTGTTCAATTACCAACACCACTTCACCGATGATTATCATATGTCCCATGCATTAGGCTGAGCAGTGTAAGATGGACATTTGTCAGAAATTGTCAAACGGCCAACTTATCTCAGCCTCTCAAGGACCTCCGGATCTGCTCGTTTGCCATATGTTGTACCAGGAAGCTCTTAATAAGTACCATGGCTCATTGGCAGATGGCCCCTGGAGCTTGCTACCTTCCAATAAGAACAAGGATGATGGAGACACAATGAACTGCAGATGCTGGAATCTTAATTAAAAAAACAAGTGCTGGAAGAACTCAGCGCGTCAGGCAGCATCTGTGGCGGGAATGGACAAATGGCATTTGTGGATCACGACTCTTATTCAGACTCAGATGATGTAGAACACACCATGTTAGATTAACAGACAATGTTTCAGCTGGGACCCAGACTGAAGAAGGGGCCCTGATCCAAAACATTTTCAGTCCATTTCCCTCTATAGATGCTGCCAGACCCGGTTGTTCGTTCAGCAGTTTATGTTTTAGAACCCGGCTGATCCTGTGCTTCATCCACTTTGCTCCCAATTTCCATCTGTCTTATTGGCGTAAAAAAATCCACCAATCTCCGCCTTGAATATACTCAACAACTGAGCATCTCAGCCGGTTGAGGGCCACGGGTGCAAGGATTTCACCGTTATAAATTATAAATTATAAAAGGGCTGGACAGGCTAGATGCAGGAAAAATATTCCCAATGTTGGGCGAGTCCAGAACCAGGGGCCACAGTCTTAGAATAAAGGGGAGGCCATTTAGGACAGAGGTGAGAAAAAACTTTTTCACCCAGAGAGTTGTGAATTTGTGGAATTCCCTGACACAGAGAACAGTGGAGGCCAAGTCACTGGATGGATTTAAGAGAGAGTTAGATAGACCTATAGGGTCTGGTGGAATCAAGGGATATGGGGAGAAGGCAGGCACAGGTTATTGATTGGAGACTATCAGCCATGATCACAATGAATGGCGGTGCTGGCTCGAAGGGCCAAATGACCTCCTCCTGCACCTATTTTCTATGTTTCTATGTTTTACGTGACAATAATTAAATATTGAACATTGCAGCCCTGTAGCTACACACATGTCCTCCCTTCAACCAATGCTTCAGGATTAGCCAGTCTACACCAACAATCTCTCAGCATCCACCTATCAAACCGTCTCAGAATCTTTGTATGTCCATAAGATCTTCCATCTCATCAAACTATCAAGCCCTGTCAAACCCCATCACCCATCCCATCACGCTCTCTCAGAGTCTTGCAGGTCTCTGTAAGGTCATCTCTCATTCTTCTAAACTTCCACGAGTTTGGCCAGTCTTAATCTTTGCTCATGGCATCACCAGCCACTGTCACTAGTGGACTACTCACTCCCTCTTCTCCCCTCTCCCATCGGGCAAGAGGTACAGAAGCGTGAAAACACACACCTCCAGATTCAGGGACAGTTTCTTCCAGCTGTTATCAGGCAACTGAAGCACCCTTTCACTAACTAAATAATGGTCCTGACCTCCCATCTACCTCATTAGACACTCAGACTATCTTTATTTACACTTTATAGTACCGAACATTATTCCCTTTATACAGTATCTGTAAACTGTGAACAAATCGATTGTCATCATGTATAGTCTTCCCACTGACTGGATAACACACAAAAGCTTTTCACTGTACCTCAGCCCATGTGACAATGAACTAAACTAAACTAAACATTTTGTTTGATCAAACTCCTGTGGATTTCGCCAATTACCTTTCAGGAAAAGAACATTCCTGCATCCAATGAGACTCTGAAGCCAATGGACAAGGAATCTTCAAACCGAAGACAGGCATTGAATGAAGATAACATTAACCTGAGCTGAGATGGACGGAATCACAGAATGATACAGTGGGGAAACAGACCCTTCAGCCCAACTTGTCCACACTGACCCACGTGTCCCATCTTCACTAGTCCCACCTGCCTGCATTTGTCCCAAATCCCTCGAAACCCTTCCCATAGAAACATAGAAAATAGGTGCAGGAGTAGGCCATTCGGCCCTTCGAGCCTGCACCACCATTCAATATGATCATGGCTGATCATCCAACTCAGTATCCTGTACCTGCCTTCTCTCCATACCCCCTGATCCCTTTAGCCACAAGGGCCACATCTAACTCCCTCTTAAATATAGCCAATGAACTGGCCTCAACTACCTTCTGTGGCAGAGAATTCCAGAGATTCACCACTCTCTGTGTGAAAAATGTTTTTTCTCATCTCGGTCCTAAATGATTTCCCCCTTATCCTTAAACTGTGACCCCCTGTTCTGGACTTCCCCAACATCGGGAACAATCTTCCTGCATCTAGCCTGTCCAGCCCCTTAAGAATTTAGTAAGTTTCTATAAGATCCCCCCTCAATCTTCTAAATTCTATCCATGTTTCTGTCTGAAGGTTTCTTACATATTGCAACAGTCCCTGCCTTAACTACCTCCTCTGGCAGCTCCGGGGACTAGAGTTTGGTTCTGAGCAAACATTCCTCGGTGGTGAGAAAGCAGGGAGAGGGATCGGTTGGTGAAATATTTGGGAATTTTAAAATTGATCCATTCTTGAATAAACCATAAAGTTCCCTCCTGTTGAGAACAACGGGATAATCTAATTACTAAGTAGCACGTTCCACAAAAATCCATCTGTCTATTCAATTATTAATAAATGATATCGCTCCCATATCCTACATTTATTTTTCTACATTATGCATCATAAATCAGAAGCCAATCAGAGAACTGCAAGCCAGGTGATTCACTAAATTGACATTGCGTTTCCTTGAAGCCAATATGAAGCTCTGGAGAAGCGGATAGCTTGAAATCAGCACTTTCATAAAGCCTGATGTCTTAGTCCATATTAGTTTAACAAATGTTAGTTAATTCTCCCACTTATGCTCTCAAGTATATGTGCTAATAGTATACGCTTCATAGACTGAGTTTCTTACGTCCATGCCACATGTAAGATCCTGGCTGAAACATTCACAGCTTTTTCTGTCTAATTTTGCTTCAGATCTCAAGAAAAAGGAACATCCCACACAATAATTACATAGAAACATAGAAAATAGGGGCAGGAGTAGGCCATTCGGCCCTTCGAGCCAGTATTACCATTCAATATGATCATGGCTGATCATCCAATACCCCGTTCCTGCCTTCTCCCCATAATCCCTGATTCCGTTAGCCCTAAGAGCTAAACCTAACTCTCTCTCAATCCTCAAAGGTTGGAAGGATGACCTCTGGTACAGAAATGATTCCGTTCAGTTTCAATTTAGTTTATTGTCACGTGTACCGAGGTACAGTGAAAAGCTTTAGTTGCGTGCTAACCAGTCAACGGAAAGACAGTACATGATCACAATATAGCCATTCACAGTGTACAGATACATGATAAGGGAATAGCGTTTAGTGCAAGGTAAAGTCAGCAAAGTCCGGTCAAAGATAGTCTGAGGGTCACCAATGAGGTACATACTGTAGTAGTTCAGCACTGCCCTCTAGTTGCCCCGATAACAGCTGGGAAGAAACTGTCCCCGACTCTGGAGGTGTGAGTTTTCACGTTTCTGAATCTTTTGCTCGTTGGGTGAGGGGAGAAGAGGGAGTGGGCAGATCATCCCTTACTCGAGGTTTCGGTGTCAGAACTGATGTAACTTCAGTATCATTGAAATGGCTTCTTCCTTATAAACTCTGCACGTCATCGGAAAGGACTTAGCCCAATGTCACAAACACTGCCACAGTCTCTATTTATTTCACGTGACCTAACAACAACAAGGCTTGTGTGGTGCCATTAATGTGGCTGAACAGGCTGGAGTGTTCAATAAACAAAACCTCTCAGTCAACTATCTCAGGCGAGTTCATTGGCTATATTTAGGAGGGAGTTCGATGTGGCCCTTGTGGCTAAAGGGATCAGAGGGTATGGAGAGAAGGCAGGTACGGGATACTGAGTTGGATGATCAGCCATGATCATATTGAATGGCGGTGCAGGCTCGAAGGGCCGAATGGCCTACTCCTGCACCTAATTTCTATGTTTCTATGTTTCTATGTATGTTATAGCTCAAATCACGGGCAGTCTCTGAAAGGAGAAAGAACAGCTTAGTTTAGTTTAGTTTATTGTCAGGGTTTATGGAGTGTAGACCTTGACAACTCCACGTGTGATCAAGAGGGCAGAGTGTGTTGGAGTCTAATATAAATGTAACCGCTTCAGACATTCCAGTGTCCTTGGTCATCCGTCCCACCCTCACTGGTCGAGTCTGAGGAGATTGTCTCTCTGCGCTGGATCTGTCCGAAGATGTGGTCTGATTGCCTTCCCTTCCCCATTTAAACCCCGTTTGCCATTTCTCCATACGTTTCTGTTGCTGATCGATATCGTGTCACATACATTGAAATTCTTCCTCATCATTCTCAATTCCAGCAATCTTGGCTGTAGATGTCAGTAGAGGTGATGACTGGGTTTAGGAACTGATGTCTAGGTTTAAGGAGGAGATTGTCTGTTTGGGGGGCGGGAGACAGTTTTATCTAAGAGGTTGTGTCTGGATGTAGAGAGCAGATAACACAAAGTGCTGGAGTAACTCAGCGGGTCAAGAATATGGACAAGGTGACGTTTTGGGTCGAGACCCTTCTGCAGACCTGCATCTATTTGTGATCCAGCATCTGCAGTTCGTTATTACTACTTTAAGGACGGGATGTGTGCGTTTGGCGAGGAGCGGGGGGGAGGGGGAGATGACCGAGATTTAGGGAAGAGACGGCTGTATCACGGAGCTGATGCCAGAGAGACGACAGCTGGGTCCAGGGGGAGAGACGGCTGTGTCTAGCTGGAGATGTCTAGGTCTGGAGGAGCTGTCTGGGTTTGGCGAGACGCCTGGGTGTGGGGTGTGGGGTGTGGGTGTGTGTCTCTGTGCCCGAGGGGGGGGGCACGTGGGCATCGGGTCGGGCCAGCCCGCGGGCGACGGGCCGAGTGTCCGAGTCCGGCCCGACTTGACCCCGGCGCTCCCATTGGCCAGCGCCCCCGCCAGTGACATCATCCTGCGCGCCCCGATTGGACGCGGTCTCCGCCAATGGGCGGCGAGGGGGCGGGACCGCCGTCTCCCCGGGTCCTGATTGGTCCGGAATCCCGTCCGTCAGAGGGCGGGGGGGTAGGGGACAGGTCCTGATTGGTCAAATGGCCCGGTCTGCGGGGAGGGCGGGAGGGTGTGGCGGGCCGGAGCAGCTGTCGGTCAGTGGGGGGGCGGGGTCCGGCAGGGGGGGGGGGGGGGGGGATGGAGGGGAGAGATCCTATTGGATGTTTGGTGGGGAGGGGGTGGGGATATTGGGGGGGGGGGGGGGGGACACAGGGGGGGAGGGTCCGTGTCCGGGGCGGAGGCGGCGGCGGGAGCGGGGACGGGACGGGACGGGAGCGGCGGCAGCGGGTCGGGACCGCCGTGTGGGAGCCGCACATTAGCCGGGGTGCGGATCTAGTGGGGCCGGGCGGGGAGGGGCGAGGCGCCGCTGCTGCTGCCGCGGAAGATGGTGCAGCAGACGGCGGGCTCGGCCAGGCGGCGCGGTGGAGGAGGAGGAGGAGGAGGAGGAGGAGAGGGCGCCGACAGCGGCATCAGCGACATGAGCGCGGCGTCCAGCCCCAACCCATGGGGCGGTGGCGGCGGCGGTGGCGGCGGGACCCCGGGTCGGGGCGAGGATGAGGGGGCGACGGGCGGCTGCCAGCCCGACTGGTGTAAGACCCCGACGGGACACATCAAGCGGCCGATGAACGCCTTCATGGTTTGGTCCCAGATCGAGAGGAAGAAGATTATGGAGCAAGTGCCCGACATGCACAACGCTGAGATCTCCAAGCGTCTGGGCAAGAAGTGGAAGCTGCTGAAGGAGGCGGAGAAGAGCCCATTCATCAGAGAGGCCGAGCGGCTTCGCCTCAAACACATGGCGGACTATCCCGACTACAAGTACCGGCCGAGGAAGAAGGTCCGTGGGGATCCCGCGCCCCCCGCCGCCGCTCCCGCCGCCGCCGAGCCCCGGTCGCACAAGAAGCCGCCGGGCAAGAAACACAACCGGGCACACAAAGCCAAGCAGCTGCTGGAGCGCTCCAAAGCCAAGCGGGCGGCCAAAGCGGGCCAGCACGGAGCGCTCGGGCCGAACGGCCGCCGCCCGCCTCCCGCCGAGCCCGAGTCTGAAGGGGAGGAGGTGGAGGACGCGGAGCCCGAGGCCGAGCTGCTACACTACTGTCTGGGGGGCAAGAAGCCGCCCAGCTCGGAGCCGCGACCCTCCGGCCGCCCCCTCTCCGCCCGCCCGCCCGATGACTGTGACGGCCAGTTGCTGCTCTTCGACCTGAGCCTGAACGTGGCGGCGGGAGGCGGCGGCGGCGGGGCCGGCCCGGGGGGGCACCTCTCCCTGGACAAGGACAGCGACTCGCTGGCCGGCGGCAGCAGCCCCGTCTCGCACTTCGAGTTCCCCGACTATGGCACTCCCGAGGTGCGCAAAATGATCTCGGGAGACTGGCTGGAAATCGAGTCCAACATTTCCTACTAGCTTCAATCCCCTCCCCCCCCCCCCCCCCTCCCTCCCTCCCCCTCCCCTCCCTCCCTCCTCCTCTCTCTTCTCCCCTCCCCCATCTCCCCATCTCCCCTTCCTCGACCCGGGATACCCGCCCCGCCCGGCTCCAGCGCATCGGATACAACTCCGCAGCCTCTCCCCGAACTGTAGCCGCGGGTCGCGTCAGGTCAGCGCGTCACCCTGTCTGACTGGAGCTGCCGTCCGCGGTAGTGAGTGGGCGAGGGGGTGCTGCAGAGTGGGTGGGGGGGGGGGGGGGGGGGGGGTAGCGGGCATTATCAGCGGAACAACTCCAGCGGGGGGGGTGGAGGGGGGGGGGGGGAGGAGAAGAAGAAGCAAAATGAATAGATTTTTGGAAGTCTTGATGGAAACAGATTGGATGTCGCTGGCTTTGCAGAAGGCGAGCGTAGTTTGTTGTGATTTAGCGGCAGAGCGGTGATATCTATCTCCTTGTGGTCCTAGTTTTACGAGTTGGTGTATGTAGGTGATTTTGAGCCTGTTTGCCCTGGCAGTGTAGATTTGCGGTCTAGACCAGATTGGGGGAGGGGAGGGGGGGGGGGGGTGTCTGGTTGTCGGCCTTACGTTAATCAGTGAACCACCAACTGTTGTGGTCTTGGTTATAAAGTGATTTTTAATGTCTGTGAGACCCGCTGGTTGGATGAGGGGGGGGGGTCTCCTGGCGGAGATGGGCCGACCTCTCTCTCGCCTGTAACACGACGCGGTTTCTAGGTTTGCAGGAATGGGAGGGTGGGTTCAGGACAATATGGATACGATTAATGTTGGGACTATTAGTAGCTGAATTTGAGGAATACATATTTGATTGTGCCAATTTACTGCAGTATATCTATAACAGGGAGGATTGGAGAATTAAACATGTTGGTGTGTCACACCTCGGTTGTTGAAGGTGGTGCGGGTTGATGTAGCTTTGTGTCATTGCTGTAGAAACGAGCATCAAGGATCGTGTAGTGCTCGCCTTCTCGACTTTGGATCATGTACAAATTTACTGTGAATTTATTGATCTCAGCTGTTTACCGCTCAGGGCTTGTATAATTCAGTGAACACGGACTCTACCACCGCGCCGACATTGCCTCTGTTGCGAGCGGCTCCGTGGCGACCAACCCTCCCCTCGCCCCACCATCCCCTGCTTGAAGCATCTGCTACCAAGGTGCGTGTTCATGTTTGGGATGTCCACACCTTCACCCCTCCGCAAAGGGAGGGTCGGGCAGTGCCGTGTACAGCAGCGACAGACATGCTGCAGTTTCATTCCCGGAGCTGGACCCGATGGTTTCACTGTCAGCACTGGATACCGCTCACGTTTTTGTTTATTTGATCTGGACTGACTAAGTCAAGGTACTTACTGTACATACAAAAAACTGGATTTTTTTTTAAAGAACAAAAATCAAATATTTCTTTTTTTTTTCTAAAGAAATAATGCTGTAAACGATGAACTGTTTTTTACTGATTACCTCTGAGTTTAAATTACATCGAAGCTGTCGAGACGCAGCCGAAAAGGGAATGTTATCGCGAAGGTGCGACCTCAATTTGCAGTCTCGTTTCACTCCGAGCAAGCTCGCCCGCCCGCCCGCCGTGTCGTATCATGGACTTTCCTTTCTTCCTTGGAGATCTGTGAGTGGGAGCTGACTGTCACCTCTCTGTGCAGTGACGGGACCTCTTGACGCAACCTGCTACAATGCTGGCATTCATACCCCCAGCTAACGGGGAGGGAGGGGGCTGTTTTGCAGACCCACAGTCCGAGACAGGGAAATAAATATCCATCTTGTAACAGAATTCATGCACTGTCTGTCACTGGGAGATTTGCCGTTGCAAGCTACTGTTTACAAACAGTATTTTAAATTTTCGATTGTAAGGCAACAGGACAAGAAGTTAGAAGCAATATCAATGTTTGAATATCATGATGTTGCAATAATTCCCGGTCTTTTTGTTGCCTTAAATGAAGTTGCAAAAGGTGATCTTTTTCCTGCATTAATGTAGAGTCTGGAATGGCCGCCGTGGGTATGAAGGTCAGTTTGTACCAGGCTGCGTTGGTCAACGGTTCTGCAGCACTACACATTGGTTAGTATTCTATCCAAAGACCCGCACACCATTCCTCAAATAACTGGCCTAAAATGGGAGCTTTTCCCATTAATTTCAGGAACAAAGCCTTTATAGTGCGTTTTTTATGATGTGATTTTGTTTTTTAAATCCAAAATTACCAGCATTTTTTAGTCAACTGGTTAGTTCTGTGAGGATTTTAATTTATTTTTTTGCAGGGTATGCTAATTTTAACTGCATGCATGTGTATAGTATGTATAGAAATATGGCCACATTTATATGTGAGCCAGTGTATGTGGTTATTATATTTATAAACAATAGCTTGACTGTTTAGTCCTATTTTAAAAAAGAACATTGTGGTAGATTAAAACAAGTACCTTTTTTAGCCAGTCTACATGTGCTTCGACGGCCAAAATTATTTAACTATTCAGGGAACTTAGACAACCCAGGGGATTACAGATCCTGCAGCCTCCGTCAGCAAGATAAGTAGCTGCCTGTTAATGCTGAAATGAGATGGTTAAATTGAGTTGTACTATTTTGAGAGCGTTTTGTACAACAAGACCTGGATTCAGATGTATACACACATGTCATGATTTAGAATTTTTCTACATTCCATCTTCCCCATTGCAGATCTGTAGAGTTTTAGACCTTAACATGTTCAGTGCCAGCCATGATTATACTCTGGTCATGGTCAATAGTGCAACAAAAACAAACGTGGCAGTGAACAGGTTAAACCTCTTATTACAGAAATGGTGGATGTGGTGAAAGTCCTCTGACATGCCGGTTGGATGGGAGTGGTGGTTCAGAGTGGGAGCTGTGAGATGTGGTCTGAGCTTTAGAGCAAGCCTTTCCAGTGTAGTGTTAGAACATTGGAGAAATGTGGAATTGTGTGAAGATCCTAGTTATTACTGTGCAGGTCTTCTATAAATAAAAGGCATTGAAGGATGTGGATTAAATGCAGGATTATGGACATGGCTGTCAGACCAGCCAAAGTCTCTTTCAAATCGTGAACCAAGTTCAAGGCACGAAATGGCTTCCTCTGAATTTAAGATTCTTCCATTTCAGGCAATTTTCAAAATGTCTCCATAAGTTGTTTTTTTTACACATTTACAATTGGGTGTGAATCCTATGGAAATTAATGAAAATATTACAGATGTCTAACATATGCTGCAAAATATTAGTCCAACAATAGCCTTATTCTCCATACAATGTGCACAAAATAATGGCTTGGCCCATGATTAACTCTCATCATATTTTATTGTAATATTTAAAATAAAAGTACACAGTTTAAATACCTTTAAAAAAAATAAATTGTACTAATCATATACGTAAGGGAAGAAAAAGGTAATTTATAGATTAATCCCTCAAAATTGAATATTTAACTATTGCAAGACCTTTTATAATTTTTTTTACAATAAAGATTTGGAAAGTCCAGTGAAACCTCAGATTCTCAGCTCAGAGTTGAGGTGATGATTCAAACACCTGGCCATGAGTGGATTGAATGTGGATCTCATGCACACTTGATTCTAGATTCAATTGAATTCATAAAATGTGTACAGCAGTTTGTCTGGGCCAATGCTGTTTTGTTTACACTCTTCCATTGAACTATTGAAGTTAATATTACCTCATCTTTGAAAGAGCTCGGATATAAAGGACCACTTCCTAAAGATTCCAGGTTTCAATCAAGAGCCAGGCTTGCCCTGTACAATCTCCCGAGAGCTCGGCCAATTCTCAAACTATTCCCACGTTTCCCAGGAATATGGTATACCATTGAATGTTAAGAGGCAGTGCCCATGTAGACCTGCTGAAATAGATGCAAATTGTACAAAACATGGCAAAATATAAGTGAAATGCCATGAAAAATATTTGATTAGAAATACTGTCATGATTATAGTATATCTTTGGAAATGAATAGAAGTTTGTTTCAGTCATGGTTTAGTATGATTACGCTGTGTGAGATGGTATTGCAAAGATATTTCCATTTAAGTAGTAATCTAGCCCGACGTGAGTGCATGATGTTTCTGATGGCAGATGAGGCCTGTATCCCCCATCGATCTCTTGAGGTCATGGTGCAGAAATGTTGGCACTTCTCTGCCCTCTGGTGTAAATGGAGAGAGAAATATTCTGTTGCCAGCTCTTCCTGCACTGATTGGCGACACTTGGCCCAAACTGTGGAGAATGTTTCCGCCAACATGTTCCTGCCCACAAAAAGGAACAAAATTATTCTTTGCATGTGAAGGCACTTCCCACTGAGTTACAGCCTTGTACTCCTGAATACATTGAGTGACTGAAGGAAGTATTTATTAATGGTGCCCTCTGGTCATGGCCAATATTTGGTAGCAAGCAAGCCTGTTTAACCCAAATGCCTAAAAGTACAAGGAATATACATGATTATCAGTAGATGTTTTAGCAAAAAAAACAAAAGGTCACCAAACGACTTTACTGTTCTGTATTCTTATAAAAACCGGTGTGCCAGTACATGCCTTTTTTCTATCTCCCTTGCAGGGTTTTGGTACAACTGCCCATTGTGACTGGTGTGAAGTTATGCCAAATTTTATTCTGTGAGCAAGTGTGAACTAAATTCAGTGAAAACTGTGTTAATCAGTCGGGCTGGGGGCTGGAGCAAGTAAGATTGAAGGCAGGAGCCTTTAGTCCAGGAAGATAAAATCCAAGAATAGCATTACAAATATTGTCACCAGGCAATTGATGTTCCTATGACAAACACTGGTGTCAAAGGTTGTTGCTGCTAATATTGCACTGAGTTTGGTACAGGTATAGATTTAGTGAGTTGATTCAATTATGATAATTTAATCCTAATGTTATAACATTATGCAATTTAATTATGAATATTGTAGTCACAAACGTACATAGTTTGCAGGTTGCATCATATCTAAGTTAATAACTTGCTTTGTAAATCACTCTTAACAATACTTTTGTGTTTATTTTGTTCAGAAAATGTGAATAACTCTAAAATGTCGCAGTGTGAAGTTGAGTTTATTTGGTTTATTTAAAAAGCATCACATTTTAAAACATAATTAAGGAATGTCTCTGTCCGTCATGGACATGAATGAAAGAGCACAATCACCTTACTAAGCCACTTCCTGAGCAGACGAGAGCCAGATTCACTTCCTTCCCTGTCCGTTCTGGCAAAGTGTCTTCATTAGTTGCTGTTTCAAGCTGCCATGCTACCTCAAATCAAAGTCTGTGGAATGGGAGTTAATATAAGATGGTCCTTTCATAGGCTCCAGCTGCATATTTATCAGGAGTTAATGTTAAAGTGACATGGTGAATAAACATGGTGATATTTTAATAATGTGAAGATGTCTATGCTAAGCCCATTCAAAGTTATTTTGTAATTGTAATAAATTCTACCTGTCAATCAGTTGTTCTGTTACCACCAGATCTACGCTGTATTAAGCAGCAGGGACCTTTATCTCGTTGCTTCTTGTACACAGGGAAGCAAGTCACCAGCCCCATAAATGCTTTGGGCACAGATCTTGCACCTATTTAGTTACTGAGTGAAAAACCTAGTTCTGGGTGAGAAGCCTGTTGTTACAAAAACTAACCTGTTGACCTGTGGAAACCTGGCCGCTAGACTTGCAGTATGTTTGTATTGGATTTGTACACCTGGCTTGTTAGAGCAGTGCATGTCCACTAGTAACACTGCTGTACATGCATGATGCCAGACTTTGATGGTGCAAGTAGTTTCTGGTGTAATGTTGGATCTAGTGTATTTGTGGGCATATCACTAATGCAAGTGAAGGGTGGCATATGCTGGTCATTCAGCTGCTACATGGACTTACAGAGCTGCAAGGATCCATAAAGGTTGAAACAGGAAAGCATCCAGCTTCCCCTTGACTGACAGTTCTAATTAATGTGCCTTGCTGGCAAAAGCAGGAGGCTTAGTGTTCATTCTCACAAACTGCTGATGACGAGATTTATATATGTTTACAGGGCCCACCAGTGGCCCTCCAATAAATCATATTTTTTAAGATATGAAACCAAAATAAACAGGGCACAATCCAAGTCGGCAACAAGACATTAGCGTACTTTGAGCAATTGTCTGTCTTTGCCTCGTTAGAGACACTAACCGTGAATCACAGCCTCCTAGTTTTGTCACGAAGCTTTAGTTCTTCTGCATTTATGGGTTGTTACTGGTCATTCAGACCCTGCAATAGAGTCTTAGGCAGTAAACCTCCTCTCAGCTCAGAAATTAAACACAGCAGACCTCAGATTGTTTTCTAGACACTTTCTATTTTCATGAGTAATTTTCTACAGTAATGTGAAGCAGTAGAATAATAAACCGATGGGGGCATTGTCCCCTCCGCTGTCTTATACTGAGATTGTAACATTCCTGATCTACTTGTCAATTAAGGATGCAATCATTCTGTATTTAATACATTGTGATGTATAACTGGTTATTTTTTAACTTGTACTTCCTGGTTTAGTGAAGGGGGAATGTTCATTGCCCAAGCAACTGCAATAGGTAGCTGCCCGTTAGACCATCAGAGGTAGTCCACGATAACTTGCATATTTAAGGTGCACACTATGATTGTATGTGGTGGCTACCATCATGATGCATTTGGCTGCTAAGTATTTATGATGGGCATGTGATATTTTCAATGGGGTTATTCCTATTTCTTTTCTGTATTAATTTCAACGTTGCGATGATGTCAGTATTTAGGATTTTGTGTGTCATGATATATTGGGATGTGTAACTCCATAATATGGAAACTTATTTTGTCTTTGTATTACAACCACGGATAATTCATTTTTTTTTAAAAACCCTTAAAATCATGACAAAATTGGGAATGATTGGTAATCTCTTCTCCAATACCATATTATACTTACCTGGCTTACTGTCAAGACTGCTTGCCTCTGGTTGTCCTCAGTTGTTAGATGACGATAACAACTGGAGATGTGTTTTAACAGTCAGGTCGGTGTCAGTATTAGGCTACCCCATGCTGGTGGGGTCCAAGATGCATTAGCTCACCAGTCAGTGTGACACTTCCGTTAAAATCCCCGTCTTTCCAGAGACCCAGTATGTGAAATGCAACTTAATCATTCCAAACAGATTGTGAGCATCAAATCAAATAATACTCTAACATATGCTCGCCTTTACAAATGTGGCAGGTTGGATCATTCTGCTCCTTCACTGCCAGGATCAGCCATGCACTATTCCCCAGCCCCACAGAATATCTCACAGAGGCAGGGTGTTACTCAGTGGGGGGGTGTCGGAATCTTCCCACCCTCAGGAGACGGGCTGTGGCTCCACTTTGTGCCCAGAAACTGCATGAATGCAGAAGTAAATGAGGAAAGCAATGTTAGAAATTCAGCGACATTTCTGAGCAGTGTAAGCCTACAAAATGTTCCTTCACCCCTGGATAGATGAGGGTTTTAAAAAGCTTACAAAGTTGAAATCTCTGCTTGTCATAGTTTAGCATTCTTCTGTGACGGTGGTGGATTCTCTCAGTACATCAGTGTTTGCTGCATCAGCCCTGCGCATGCTGTTAGCTCACTGAATACAAATATTGCTGGAAACACACAAATTATAGTTAACTTCCCCGAGCTTCCCCTTTGAGGGATTTGCCAGAGTGGAGGGTGTTTGAGTCAGACTCGCTGCTGGAGTTCCTGATTCCCATTCGTGAATCAGATGGAGGTGGCAGCGGGTTTCAGACACTAACGTTGGTGCTGGCACTTCTGTTGGAGATGTCATGATCCCTTCAGTGCCCTGCCCCTCCGAATACTTGCCCAATAACTGCTCTGCTTCCCTTTAGTGGAGTTGGTCAGGATTAAAGACTGTGAATGTTGGTGGCTCATCAAAACGTTTAACGAGACATCACAGCCACGTTCTTGCCCGAATCCCCCTGAGGGCATCTCTTGAGATATCAGAGACCTGTCATTCCTTCTATCCCACACCTTGACTTGGCAGAGATGTCCCCTGAGAATGTGTTACAGACTCAGAGGGTAAATTTGCTTCCCCAATAGTTTTCCTGATTCCTAACGCTAAATTGGACATGGCTGCAGGATGAATTCTAATTGTCCTCATTCCAATTTCCAATTTGGAATCTCCTGAGGGTTGACTTGTCCTCCTGCCTTTCAGTTTCCCATGAATAGCACATTTACAATGAAGCTGAAAGATACTCGCTAGAATAAAATCGAAAACTACTTGGCTCCGACATAACCCTGTCCAATTTTCTTAACCAGTGACTGTTCTGGAACAAGCATTGAGAAGGAATAGCAATATTTGCCAAATTACAGCAGAAATGAGGCCCAGCCAGTTATTGATTAGGCAAGTCAAGAATTAGAGACTGATAGTCTATGACTGTCATAAGTAGAAACCACAAGACTATCGATGTCGTTAGCAGATGAGTGTGCTGCAACCCTGGCTATTTATTTAAAGTCCTAATCTATTACAAATTAAAGAATCACAACGTCTTGCAGCAGTGGACAAATTAATGTGTTCACCCAATGATAGAAGGTGTCACATTGAAGCCACACTTGGACACTATTCCAGCCTGGGACACAAGTCTCCAGTGTACATGCCCATGGCATCATCTGTCTGGTCACAGCCTACTCTGATTGCACCCCATTAGTTTATGCTCATTCACAGGAATAATGCCCCAGCTACAGGGAGAAGATGAAGGTACTTGTATTCTCCAGGAAAGAGCATGACATCACACACTAGTTCTGTTGGTCACCAGAACCTACAAACTACTTGGGGGGGGGGGAGGGGGGCGCAATTTACACACGTTTACTTTGGAAAGGTTTATGAGAACAATTTCTGTGTGATGTTCCATTGGTACATCATATAAAGGCACTTACTAACAGGATGATGTAAGCCATGTTTAATCTTTGATTTATTGATGGTTACATCCCAATACATCAATGAAAAGTAACTGGAATAATGATCAGCAATGATGCATCATCAACTTCTAAGACATTTGTAAGGTCCTTTTTCATGTGGTTTTGAATTTCGGGGAGACAGAAGTCAATTCAAAACAAGGACCTGCCTGACATTGATATGTTTGTATAAAAGATTTTTTTATGTGTACAGTGTAGACGTCATTGTATGTTTTGAGGAGAAGTGTTGGTGTACTGAGTTATATCGATGTGTTCATAATTTATTTTGTGCCATAATAGATTTTTAAAAAAATATTTGTAGCAGATATACACTTGAACTGTTATTGAATTTTAAGCCTTTTATTTGAATTTGAATATCTTTAATAAAATACTGAAAAAAAAATTAAATGCCTTGAAAAGTAAATCTGCGTATGTTATCTGTTTAAAATATTTGCTAATAGCTCAGCCTGAGAATGATGGTAAAACGAGTGCTACTTCCTTTATTAAATGGGAGATCCTGCAAGATATGAGCAAGAGTCAAGAGAATTTAATTGTCACAAATACCAGAATACACAGAACAATGCTGCTGTTTACAGACCCATTGGTGCAATAACTGCTAATTATACCATTATCACCAATACAATAAATCAATAATCAATAATACTTGCTAACCATAACAGTGCAAAACCAACGTCCATAGAGCAACAACAGACAGTCCACAGAAGATCACAGTTCCTGAGGTTAGTGTTGTGCAGTCAGTATCAAGAGCCTGATGGTACCTTCCTAAAGGTGTGTCCTTTTATCCCAAGGCTGTGCCCTCTGGTCCTAGACTCTCTCACTCGTGGAGACATCCACTTAATCCAGGCCTTTCATTGTTTGGTAAATTGCAATAAGATCCCTGACTCCTTCATATCTGAATAAAATATAGAACATTCCTGGCATTCCTTTTATTATTACTTTCAATAATAAAGTCAGCGCCAGATCTGCATGCAAATCCTTCCAGCAGATTGTCACATGGTGTGGTCTGGTTAGTTGGACCACAAGGTCAATGGCATTGACAGAGTAGATGGTTCCTTCTGGTGTGGGGTCTAGATTTGCAGGCAGATTCTCCAGGTAAGGGCTTGTAAACCAAGACACTTGTCGTGTCGGAAGGAACTGCAGATGCTGGTTTAAACCGAAAATAGACACAATGCTGGAGTAACTCAGTGGGTCCCACAGTATCTCTGGAGAAAAGGAATAGGTGACGTTTCGGGTCGAGACCCTTCTTCAGATTGTGGCACGTATTCTTGCAGCCTTCATGCCTCCATTTACTGGAGGATTTCATTAATACTTGCTGTAAATCCTATCACTAATCCAACTAAATTAGGAGCCCACTGCTCTCTGGAGCAGCCTCTATATTAACATTGCCTTGGCATGTCACTGTTGGTTCTCATTCAACTTGATCTTTAATTAAATAGGTGCCGATTCAAGGGGTGATATTTAATTGAAATAACACTTCATGGAACAGACATAATCATCGTTCCTGGTGATTCATTTTTATCACAAGCCCGGGAATGAAACTTGTTATTGGAGAGAACGTTCAGGAATATGCAGATGATGAAAAACGTGTAATTGTTGGTGATTCTCCCAAATCTGTGTAACTCATGTTCCCCGCGAACCTCCAACAAAGGCGGCACAGCAGTGCAGCGGGTAGAGCTGCTGCCTCACAGCGCCAGAGACCCGGCTCCAATCCTGGCCTCGGGTGTAGTCTGTAGGATTTGTACGTTCTTCCCGTGACAGCACGGGTTTCTTCCGGATGCTCCGGTTTCCTCCCACATCCCAATTGGCTTCTGTAAATCGCTTCTAGTGTGTAGGGAATGGATGAGAATGTGGGATAACACGTGTGAATACCATTAGCGTTTGTAGCTTTTACATTTGTCACCACGCTGCCTCGGCAAGGCCAGCAGCATCATCAAGGACCAGTCTCACCCCGGCCACTCCCTCTTCTCCCCTCTCCCATCAGGCAAAAGGTACAGAAGTGTGAAAACACACACCTCCAGATTCAGGGACAGTTTCTTCCAAAGACTCTATAGCGGAGCAAGATAGACCACTCCTGCTAAATGCAAATGGGCTGACTGAACGTTTTTCATCCATTTCCGTAACCGGACCCGACCCGCAGTGTAATCAACGTTGCGGGGGAACACTTTGTGTTAATAAATTAAAATTCTGAAAATGAGGAGAAGATTTTTCCCAAATAACTTTTATTTTTGCGAGGATGTTTCCGTAACCGGCTTCCGTCTCTGCATATAACCATATAACCAATTACAGCACGGAAACAGGCCATCTCGGCCCTACAAGTCCGTGCCGAACAACTTTTTTCCCCTTAGTCCCACCTGCCTGCACTCATACCATAACCCTCCATTCCCTTCTCATCCATATGCCTATCCAATTTATTTTTAAATGATACCAATGAACCTGCCTCCACCACTTCCACTGGAAGCTCATTCCACACCGCTACCACTCTCTGAGTAAAGAAGTTCCCCCTCATATTACCCCTAAACTACCCCTATAGGATCTTGCACTAGTATCCTAAGGGATCTTGGGTGCGGAGACGGAAGCCGGTTATGGAAATGGGGACGGAAATTATCCGTGATCTATCTTGCTCGCTATAGGATCTTTGGTTTCTTCCCAGCTATGATCAGGCAACTGAATCATCCTGCCACAACCAGAGAGCAGAATCTACTTCATTGGTGACCCACGGACTATCATTGATCAGACTTTGCAGGCTTGTACAACATCTTGCACTAAAGGTTATTCCCTTATCATGTCTCTATACACTGTGTACGGCTCAAATGCTGACTGGTTAGCATGCAACCAAAGCTTTTCACTGTACCTCGGTACACGTGACAATAAACTAAACAAGAGAAGGCGGTGAGCATTACTTTTCCAGCTTGCTCAGGAGGATCTGGCTGTAGTGTAACCACATGGAAAGTCTGGCTTTGTATGTGACCAGTGCAAATCCTTTAAATCCTTAAATGCACATTTAAACCAGACGCCACAAGTTCATTAATTCTCTCTCCTGCCCTCTCTACAACTTTACACACACCAGATTGTTTTCTCATTTCTGATGAAGCGTCTCGTTCGACAGATGCTGGGGATGTATCCAGCAGTTTCTGGTTTGCAGCCACGTTCTGCATCGTGTGTGTCTGCTGTGGGCTAGCGTGCCGACTGTAACTCTATATTGAGACAATGGCAGTCGTGTCTGATTTGTTGGCAGGGTTGGTGCTGGCCTGCTATGTTTGGCGGCTGGCCTTGGACAGATTACTCCAGCTCCATCTATAATAGCTGACTTATTCCATCTCCATCTATTACATTGGCTCTTTATAGCATACTGGGCCACAATAAGAAAGAATCTCTAGAGAAAAAAGATGGGTGGCGTTTCAGGTAGGGAGTCTGAAGAAGGGTCTCGACCTGAAACGTCACCTATCCATGTTCTCCCCACAGATGCTGCCTGACCCGCTGAGTTACTCCAGCACTCTGTGAAACGTCACCTATCCATGTTCTCCACAGATGCTGCCTGACCCGCTGAGTTACTCCAGCACTCTGTGAAACCTATCCATGTTCTCCACAGATGCTGCCTGACCCGCTGAGTTACTCCAGCACTCTGTGAAACGTCACCTATCCATGTTCTCCACAGATGCTGCCTGACCCGCTGAGTTACTCCAGCACTCTGGACTGTGTTTATTCAGCATGCACACACCACAGTTTGGTGCTTGGAGGATGGTAAGGAAAATATTGACGATCATTTTATTTTTATTTCACCTAAGAGAAATCTCTGTGTGTCAGAGTCAGTGCTTAGCATACAATCTCTCAGGCATAAAGGCAGTGAAACTCTCGAAGCAGCGGGGCATCCACCCTGTGAGTTAGACCCTGCTCCCCGTGTGACATTCTCCTGTGTCAGGAGGGCAGTAACGTCCACACTAGATAGGTTTGATGTAACTGCACCAGATAGCAGCGTGGCTGGGCAGTTCCTCAGGAACGTTTTGTAATAAACAGCATCCATTACACATACTCCATCAGGCCATGCATTGGATCACACGGATGTGACAGGCATCTGAAATCCAATGGCCCATCTCACTTACAATACACTTGCTCAGCCTGGATAGAGTGGATGTGGAGAGGATGTTTCCACTAGTGGCAGAATCTAGAACCAGAAGACAGTTCAGTTCAGTTTCACAGTAGGTACAGTGAAAAGCTTTTGCATTGTCTTAGCACCATCCCCGTCCTGAAACGGAAAATGACCAAATTCAAGCCGAGTAGCTGAGTCATGGAGTTCATAGACGGGCCATTCGGCCCACTATCCTAGTCCCAATGTGTAGGATACTGCTAGTGTACGGGTGATCACTGGTCGGCAGGGATTCAATGGGCCGAAGGGCCTGCAAAAAATAAATCGAAGTCTGCAGTGCAACCACAGACGCAGTCCGTGTTACATCACAGTTGCTGCCTGAGGTCAGTGTTGTGCAGTGTTCAACAGCCTGATGGTTGTTGGGAAGAAGCTGTTCTTGAACCTGGAGCTCACGGTTTTCAGGCTCCTGTACCTTCTCCCCAGTGTAATCTCAACCCGGGGGGCAGTCCTACAAACAGCAAGTCATACAATGCATTCTCTTATAAATCAGAAGAGTTCGGGGAAAAATACATTTTGGTTTAAATCACAAAGCATAAATCATTTAAGCATCTGACCGATACTTTCATGAACTAAGATTACTAGGAGGTCAGTCAGTACCTGTGATGGACTGGGCAATGTCCACCACACTCTGTAGATCCCTTCGATGGTGGGGAGGTGAATATCTGTGATGGACCGGGCAGTGTCTGAAGAAGGGTCGGGACATAGAAACATAGAAAATAGGTGCAGGAGTAGACCATTCGGCCCTTCGAGCCTGCCGAATGGCCTACTCCTACTCCGAATGACCGCCATTCAATATGATCCTGTACCTGCCTTCTCTCCATACCCCCTGATCCCCTTAGCCACAAGGGCCACATCTAACTCCCTCTTAAATATAGCCAATGAACTGGCCACAACTACCCTCTGTGGCCTCAACTATCGTCTGTCTATTCCCCCCACAGACGCTGCTTGACCCGCTGAGTTCCTCCAGCACTTTGTGTTTTGCTAAAGCTTCCAGCACCTGCACTTCCTTGTGTCTCCAGTGTAGAGTTAGACTGTGGATGGTGTTTCTTTGTCAATGAGTCAGTTGGTACAAATCACGGCGTATCTATTTCCTGGAGATTCACCTTGACACAGACTGTTCCAGCCACTATTTCCCATGCTGGAGGCCTGGGCATCTTTCCTTCACTCACACAGACACAGTCACCTCCACCAATATATTTACTGCTTCAAATAAGCACTAATGATGAAACATTATATGGCCTTGTAAATCTCCAGAGCAGGAACACTGGTCTTATTAAAGATAAGACTAAAATTAACTGCAATTCCTGACCAAAAAAGGCCAATTAAAAATCCCATTAAGATTTATACATGTTTGTAAAACAAACCCTTAAAGAGTTGTGTTTAAATTATGATCCAGCTGGAAATCTAATATGCTTCAATAAATACACACGGGGAGGGATTGAGGTAACAGGTATATTGGTTCATTTATTCACTTGATTCATTTAACATTCCTTTTCATAAGTGCCAGTTACATTCCTGTGTTAGAAATCTTTCACCCATTAAACAGCTATAGACCAGCTCATTAAGTAGAAATGGATACCACTGTTTGATCGCCAGAGAAATGTCAAACTCATTTGGCTGCATCAAAAATGATCTTGGACTCGCAAACGTACCAGAATCAGCCTGTTTATGTTTAATCAAAGGCGATGTAGTCGGGAACTTTATCTTTCTGAATGGTTTATGTTCACAGTGTTACCATCGTGCCATGCTCAGTAGTCAACAGTCAGGAGTGTCCATTTGTCACAACGAAACAATACCATTCTTACATACAGCAGCTTTACAGCCCCATTAGTTTAGTTTAGCTCAGAGATACAGCGCAGAAACAGGCCCTTCGGCCCACCGAGTCCACACCAACCAGCAATCCGCTCACACCAAATGCCCCTGTCCCACTTAGGAAACCTGAACGGAAACCTCTGGAGACTTTGTGCCCCACCCAAGGTTTCCGTGCGGTTCCCGGAGGTTCCTGGAGGTTTTTGTCAGTCTCCCTACCTACTTCCACTACCTGCAACCTCCGGGAACCACCTACAACCTCCGGGAACCGCACGGAAACCTTGGGTGGGGCGCAAAGTCTCCAGAGGTTTCCGTTCAGGTTTCCTGAGTGGAACAGGGGCATAACACTATCCTACACACACTGGGACAATTCACATTTATACCAAGCCAATTAACCTACAAACATGTACGTCTAGAGTGTGGGAGGAAACTGGAGCACCAGGAGAAAACCCACGCGGTCACGGGAAGACGTGCAAACTCCGTACAGACAGCACCTGTAGTCAGGATCGAACCCGGGTCTCTGGCGCTGTGAGGCAGCAGCTCTACCCGCTGCACCACCATGAACACAGTAACACTCAGATACATATTCAATAAACAGTGATAAAATAAATTAGTAATCAGTAATATTAAAGAAGCGGATATAATTAAGACTTATGGACAAATATGGATAGGAATGGTTTAGTGGGATATGGAATAAATCCAGGCAAATGGGAAGGGTCCCTAGTGTGTAGGATAGTGCTAGTGTACTGGGGTGATCGCTGGTCGGCATGGACTCGGTGGGCCGAAGGGCCTGTTTCAGAAGCAAGATGGGTGGCAGCTTCCAACCACCAGACTCACGCTGGTTTCACGTGGCTTGGACCCTGCAGTACGTTTGATAGATAAAGTTATTAAAAATTAATTTAAGTTTTAATAACCCAGAGGGAAAACAGCTTCCAACTGATCTAGAGGCAGCTTTCCTCTAGAAGCAGACTTCATTTTCTCACCAGTGCTGCTGCAAAATCATTTGGCTTCATAATGCAGCCTCTTTTTCACATTAGAGATAAGAAACTACAGGGTCTGAAGAAGGATCCCGACCCAAGACGTCACCTATCCATGTTCTCCACAGATGCTGCCTGACCCGCTGAGTTACTCCAGCACTCTGTGAGACGTCACCTATCCATGTTCTCCACAGATGCTGCCTGACCCGCTGAGTTACTCCAGCACTCTGTGAAACGTCACCTATCCATGTTCCCCACAGATGCTGCCTGACCCCCTGAGTTACTCCAGCACTCTGTGAAACGTCACCTATCCATGTTCTCCACAGATGCTGCCTGACCCGCTGAGTTATGGTGCAGCAGCATCTATGGAGCTAAGGAAATAGGCAACGTTTCGGGCCGAAACCCTTCTAGAAATAGGCAACGTTTCGGGCCGAAACCCGGAAGGGTTTCGACCCGAAACGTTACCTATTTCCTTAGCTCCATAGATGCTGCTGCACCCGCTGAGTTACTCCAGCACTCTGTGAAACGTCACCTATCCATGTTCCCCACAGATGCTGCCTGACCCGCTGAGTTACTCCAGCACTCTGTGAAACGTTACCTATTTCCTTAGCTCCATAGATGCTGCTGCACCCGCTGAGTTACTCCAGCACTCTGTGAAACGTCACCTATCCATGTTCCCCACAGATGCTGCCTGACCCGCTGAGTTACTCCAGCACTCTGTGAAACGTCACCTATCCATGTTCTCCACAGATGCTGCCTGACCCGCTGAGTTACTCCAGCACTCTGTGAAACGTCACCTATCCATGTTCTCCACAGATGCTGCCTGAACCTGATGGTTGCTGGAAGGTATCTGTTCCTGAACCTGGTGGTGTGGGACTTGAGGTTTCTGTAGCTCTTGCCCACCGGCAGCTGTGCCCGGATGGTGGGCATCCTTGATGGTCGATGCCGCCTTGTTGATGCTCTCGATGGAGGGGAGGGCTGAGTTCACCATTCTCTGTGTCATGTAACGTGTAGGAAGGAACTGCAGATGCTGGTTTACACTGAAGATATTTACACCAGCATTTTGTGACTATCTTTTGTGCCACGTAACGCAGTTTAAACATTCCAGCTGTCGACCTTCTCTCCGACATTGGAGATGCTGCTTATTCTGATATTTTCATTACTATTCATGCCTTTTATCCACAAGTTTTATCAATCTGCCTCTCAGTTTTTTTCACAGATTCTGATCTAAAAGTATTTTTTCTCACCGATTTTAAAGGTCACATAAGTATTATTAAATATCTATAAATCTTCTGTAAGATGAATAATTCTTGGCAATGTTCTGTCCCTTGTTAAAAATAGGTTCCTGATTAAGGTACAAATACCTTTAGTGTGAAAATCTGCAAGGAAAAAGATTATGCAAAAAAAAAACTGAGGGAGGGGGGGAATGGGGGGGGGGGATGGGGGGGGGGGGGGGGGGGGGGGGGGGGGGGGCGCGGGGGGGGGGGGAGGGGGGGCAGGGGGGGAAACAAAGGAGGAATTGGAGGGTACTTTATATCTTTGTGTACGAAGGAACTGCAAATGCTGTTTTTCCAGAAGATAAACACAAAACGTTGGAGTAACTCAGCGGGACAGGCACCATCTCTGGAAGGAAGGAATGGGCGATGTTTCAGGTCGAGACCATTCTTCTGTAGGAAGGGACTGCAGTTGTTGGTTTAAACCAAAGATGGTTGAAACGAAGAAGGGTGTCGACCCAAAACGTCACCCGCCTTCCTTCCCCCCACAGATGCAGCCTGACCCACTGAGCCTATCCGCAGCCTGACCCACTGAGCCTGTCCGTCCCCCCACAGATGCAGACCCACTGAGTCTGTCCGTCCCCCCACAGATGCAGCCTGACCCACTGAGCCTGTCCGTCCCCCCACAGATACAGCCTGACCCACTGAGTTTGTCCGTTCCTCCACAGATACAGCCTGACCCACTGAGTCTGTCCGTTCCTCCACAGATGCAGCCTGACCCACTGAGTCTGTCCGTTCCCCCACAGATACAGCCTGACCCACTGAGTTCCTCTAGTTGCGACGTAACTTCCTGACACTTATACTCAATGCCCCGATCGATGAAGGCAAACATTGCTCATGTCTCCTCTACCACTCTATCTGCTTGTGTTGGTCATCATTAATAGCAGGTTATGCAATGTCTGAACAACCTAAGGCAGTCCCATGTTCAAGTGGAGAATCACTGGCACTTGATGGTTGCAGGAGCATTTAAATCATTCAGTTAGAACTCCACAAATACGTGAACCATTGAAAACGGAAGCACGTTGTAAACTCCCCATCATCATCCACCTGCATCCTTCCTCTGGCTTCACAATTTGTAACTCTTTAATCCCGTCTCAACCTTCTGTTTACTTGTCTTTGCCCTTTGCCCAACCGACTGCCTGTCGAAAAGAAGGGTCCTGACCTGAAACGTCACCTATCCATGTTCTCCACAGATGCTGCCTGACCCGCTGAGTTATGGTGCAGCAGCATCTATGGAGCTAAGGAAATAGGCAACTTTTCGGGCCGAAATCCTTCTGGAAATAGGCAACGTTTCGGGCCGAAACCCTTAAGGGTTTCGGCCCGAAACTGTGCCTATTTCATTAGCTCCATGGATGCTGCCTGACCCGCTGAGTTACTCCAGCACTCTGTGAAACGTCACCTATCCATGTTCTCCACAGATGCTGCCTGACCCACTGAGTTACTCCAGCACTCTGTGAAATGTCACCTATCCATGTTCTCCACAGATGCTGCCTGACCTGCTGAGTTACTCCAGCACTCTGTGTCTATTCTTAGCACAAAGTAAGGCATTTATATCTCTGCCGTTCAATGTCCTAATGCAATAGCCACTATGAACAGGTTGGTAACGGCTGTGGTTCACTCGCTAGTTCATCAGTTGTATGTAACTCCACTAATCGCCTTTCAGGAATGGCCTCAGCTTGATTTCCACCACTGCTTCCCCACCTCCCTCTCCCCAGTCACGGCCCTGGAAAGGAATCACTTGTCGGTGGGTTCTGAGGAATAAAACTGACAAGGAAATGATTCGAAAATAGATGGCGTGGTTTTAAATATTTCATGTATGAAAATGTGCTGTGGAATATATAATCCAGGGCTGGCAGATGCAAGGAACGTCGACCTGTCTGGCCAATTTACAACGCTTCTCATTATAAGTGTTACAATATCTTTGCCACAAGCTCCCCCTGAGATCAGGAGAACATTATATTCAGTAAAATTAAAACCTGTGATTCTTTTCATCACATTGATGGGAACGGTTGCTTGCTTTGCCTGCACACAGTGACAGGTTCATGGGTTCTCTGATCTTTCTTCCGAACGCACAGGTTCCCAATGTGAATGGTCTCACTGAGATTTAGACCTGGGGTCAGAACCATGAGCAGAAACACAGCCTGACTCTGACTCACCCATGTTCTCACACTCCCAGAGGGGCAGGTAGAACGGTGGAGACCACAGAGAGTGGTGGACACTGCCCGGTCCATCACAGATACACCCCACCACCCCCCCCCCCCCCCCCCCCCACCACAACACACTGCCCGGTCCATCACATAAACTGACCTCCCCACCATCCAAGAAATCTATTGGATGGTACACACTGCCCGGTCCATCACAGGTACTGACCCCCCCACCATCAAAGGGATCTACAGGAGGAAATGCCTCAAAAAGGCAGCCAGCCCCACACCCACTTGAATCCTTCCCGTGTTCATTTGATCCATGGATGAATATAGACAGACGGAACTTGCTTGCTGATCTCATTACCCAGCGCAACAATCTGCTTTTTCACTGAGTTGTGAAACCAGTGGTTTAGAATCAAAATGAGGAAGTGGCCTCTACTTCAGGCCTGCAGTGACAAATGCCACAAGACAACCATACAATGACTGTATGACAGACTGGCTGTGATAAAAGATAATTGTTCAAATGGGACAGAGATGGAATTGAATATTGGTTAACACTCCAGCTCTGGAGTCCAGGCCAAACTTCCCCAGGGACAACATTCTAATCATCGCACATTATTTTCTCGTGTATAAATTCAGCTATTATTCTGCCAAACATAAAACAGTTAATAAGTATTGAGTTTCTATTAATTCAATTTTATTATTTAATCTACACACATATAAACATTGCCATTAGCTGAAGAGCAGCCAATAAAACACAACAGACACATCAGCACTTCTCATCCCTGCATAACCTCAGTCAGTGGCTGGAATCTTAGTTTTAGTTTAGAGATACAGCGCGGAAACAGGCCCTTCATCCCACTGAGTCCGTGCTGGCCAGCGATCCCCGCACACTAACACTATCCTACACATACTAGGGACAATTTACATTTATACCAAAAAACAATTGACCTACAAACCTGCAAGTCTTTGGAGTCCGGGAGGAAACCGAAGATCTCGGAGAAAACCCACGCAGGTCACGGGGAGAACGTGCAAACTCCGTACAGACAGCACCCGTAGTCAGGATCGAACCCGGGTCACTGGTGCTGTGAGGCAGCAACTCTACCGCTGTGACACCGTGCCACCCTAGTTTAGTTGAGTTATACAGAACAGAAACAGGCCCTTCGGCCCAACTTGTACATGCCGACCGAGATGCCCCATCTAAACTAGTCCCATGTGCCCACGTTTAGCCCACACCTCTCTAAACCTGTTCCTATCCATGCACCTGTCCAAATATATTTTAAATGTTGTTATAGTACTCTACCACAGTGTTAGAGCTGCTGCCTCACCGCGCCAGTGAGCCGGTTTTGAACCTGACTACTTGTGCTGTCTGTACGGAGTTTGCACGTTCTCCTTGTGACCACGTGGGTTTCCTCCAGGTGCTCCGGTTTCTCCCACATTTCAGAGGCATACGGTCTTGTAGGTGAATTGGCTTCTGTAAATTGCCCCTAGTGTGCAGGGGGTGGATATAATGGGATAACATAGAACCTGTGAGAACAAGTGATCGTTGGTTAGCATGGACTTGGTGGGATGAAGGGCCTCTATTTCGCAAATAAACTAAACATATCTCTTTCCTCCTGAGACCTGACCCAGCTCCTCCATACATTATTTCACATTTCCGGCAATTGCGGCATTTTGCACGAGGTACAAATCTATTTTATAAATTGTTTTAATAAAGAACTTAGTCGTTGCCAGAAAGCAGAGATAATAAGCAGAGTGTGCTCCCGTCAACGCTGCAACAAAACCAGCGCCCGTGCAAAAGCCAATCTATGAGCCAGGGATAATTCTGCAGAACAAGTTTCCTGAAGAGAGTTTCAGGCGGTGAACTCACACCTTTGTTGTGCAGCTTTGGAGTGCAGCCAAGGATTGCCATTACGCCAGCTGATGGGAATATAACGTTTGGCCTCCACACGTGTAATAAGGATTGATTCAGTAAATTGTCCGAGCCAGGCAGAGTGAACAATTGAATCGCTAGGGTCTGAACCACACCATATCAGTTAATAATAAGCTTCCTGCTCGCTGTACTCCAGAGACTATTATCGTAATTCAAGGATATCTGCCCTTCTATCTTTTTCTCAAGTCTTTATATTCATCTTTGTCATGTCAGTAATGGACAGATCTTGAATGCTCCAAGATCAACTGCTATCAGATAAGGCTGTAACTATTAAACTATGTTCTACTTTCCTCAAGTTTCAGCGAATAGGCTCCCTACCCATGAACTAACCGCATGGTAGAACAGCCTAAATGGGCAGAATGGCCTCCTGCAACTTAGTCATAGTCATAGAGTCATAGAAATGTACTGCATAATAACAGGCCATTTGGCCCACCTTGTTCACTTGGACCAAACGGGTCGATTAGATGGATCCCATCTGCCTGCATTTGGCCCTTCAGTCTGAAGAAGGGTCTCGACCTGAAACATCACCTATTCCTTTTGTCCAGAGATGCTGTCTGACCCACTGAGTTACTCCAGCTTTTTTTGCGTCTATCTTCCTATCCACATATCTGTCCCAATATCTTTTAGAAGTCGTCATTGTATCGGCTTCTCTAGTTTCCTCTGGCAAGCGTAAACACTATTTAATTTTTGATGCAAAATAAATGTTTAATAAATAAAACCTCAATATTTGCACGTAATCAAAATTTAAAAACATATATCTGTGTTTTATTTACAAATATAATATTTAATTCTAATCATTTATAGAAAGAACAATCTGTTTCTTCCAATATACAGGGTGGGCTGGTGCAGGATAATATGCCAATTATTTTAAGTCACAATGTTTGGCAATAGGTTTACGACCTAGATTTGTCAGTGGTAGATACAACATTGATTTTGTAGTCAAGTATGATGAATATGAAAACCCAATATATTTAAATGAGTTTTCCTATAACATAGTATAATAGTAATAATCTGTTTGTCAGCGATGCTCCCTGCAATAAATGTCTCCTCTGTCCTTCACGTTTCATCAAGCATGCACAGACCTGCTACTGAAGCTTGTCTCTTAATTACTGCATTTGTTGCAAGATAATTTCAGTGAGCTGAAGCAGTATTTAATCCTTTAATTAGTTTTTCTCTCGAGCAGTGCATTTTAGTTTAAGTATATCACTAGTACTGAAGATAGATACAAAATGCTGGAGTAACTCAGTGGGACAGGCAGCATCTGTGGAGAGAAGGAATGGGTGACGTTTCGGGTCGAGACACTTCTACAGACTGAAATGCTGCCTGACCCACTGAGTTACTCAAGCATTTTGTGTCTATCTTCGGTTTAAACCAGCATCTGCAGTTCCTTCCTACACATGGCACTGGTGCTGAGTTGGCACAGACCACGATATAACTACCTGCCTATACGTTTCACTGAAAGAAGTGGGATATTTCATGCAAATTACAATGCAAGAGTTAAAATACATTTATTATCAATGAATACACAAGATTAGGAATTCACATTGTTAATAGACACAGAATGCTGGAGTGACTCAGTGGGTCAGGCAGCATCTATGGTGAGAGGGAATGGGTGACATTTCGGGTCGAGACCCTTCCTCAGACAGAACCCTATCGATCCCTGAACTCATCAGACTGTCACGTTCTGGTGTGAAATATGTTCTAAACCGTTTTGTTTGGTGGTGCGAATATTTTTTTTAAAACGTTGCAATCATTTCTAATTGAGGTAATATTGCAGTTTGATTTTGTCAGTGCCCAAAGTGCTTTTGTACTGGCAGATTCCCAAATGTTTCTGCTTTTCTTCAGACTTCTAGCGTTAGTCTCCTTCAGCTTCTGAATCCATTGCAGAGAATAACGTGAGTGGTTCTACCACCCTCTGTCAGTGCTGGCGAGCTGTGGCTTTAGTGAGGCCAGGCCGTGGACCAGATGCTGTTACAACTACATTCCTTCATTTCAATTAATGCCAGCATAAGTTTATCAACCTGCTCCTTCAACTGCATTTCAGCCAATCACTTCCAGCTGGTCATTATCATGAGTTGTTTTTAGCAATTTACTACATTTTATTATGAAGGTATTTGCAGAAGATTAGTATCTTGCTATAATTTCCACAAGTTATGGAAACACATCTGAAGACAGTGCAGTCTAATGGATGGACTGAGATATTTCAAGGCCAGGTTTTGTTCCGATTCTTTCAGCATCTTTCTATGTTTCTGTGCTGATGTCAGCAGCAGGATGTTATAAGGTTTGAGGTCCACTTGCACCATTGACCGCTCTACACCTCATGTTGTTCCATTGTGCAGAGTAATACATTTGTCCCCATCAGGAAAGCCTCGCTGTCCAGCACGGATACTGACCACCCAACTGGTGAAGGGATCTCCAGGAGACGGTGCCTCACAAAGGCAGCCAATATCAGCAAACACTCACTGTCTCTAGTTTGGTTCAGTTCAGATTATTGTCACGTGTACCGAGGTACAGTGAAAAGCTTCTGTTGCGCGCTAACCAGTCAGCGGAAAGACAACACATGATTACAATCGAGCCGTCCACAGTGTACAGATACATGATAAAGGGAATAATGTGAAAAACATTTAGTGCAAAATAAAGTCCAGTAAAGTCCAGTAAAGATAGTCTGAGCGTCTCTTATGAGGTAGATAGTAGTTCAGGACCGCTCACTAGTTGGTGATAGGACGGTTCAGTTGCCTGATAACAGCCGGGAAGAAACTGTCCCTGAATCTGGAGGTGTGTGCGTTTGTTTTCACACTTCTGCACCTCTTGCCTGATGGGAGAGGGGAGAAGAGGGAGTGGCCGGGGGTGAGACTGGTCCTTGATGATGCTGCTGGCCTTGCCGAGGCAGCGTGAGGTGTAGATGGAGTCAATGAAAGGGAGGTTGGTTTGTGTGTGCGATGGTCTGGGCTGCGTCCACAATTCTCTGCAATTTCTTGTGGTCTTGGATGGGGCCGTTCCCAAACCGTGCCGTGATGCGCACTGATAATAACCTGTATAATTTGCTAATGGGGATGAGATTAGGTATGGCTATACTCTACTGGACTGTTGGTCGGAAAGGAGTCTCACTTTGCACATGTGACAATGAAAGCTCCATTGAACTTTCCAACCACCCTGGCAGAGGGAATGGACAGGCAACGTTGACAATCCATACCCTTTATGATGTTACAAGTTCACCTTTTAATGGATGTTCAGTGTGACTGGTATTAAATGAACTCATCTCAGCGACAGGCTGAAGAAATTAAAAATCATTTGTCATGCAAATACAATCTCTCGTTCCCCTCTCCCCTGACTCTCAGTCTGAAGGAGGAAGGGTCTCAACCCGAAACATCACCTATTCCTTTTCTCCAGAGATGCTGCCCATCCCGATGAGTTGCTCCAGCACCTTGTGACTGTCCTGGTAAACAAAGCTTCAGAAACAGTAATAAGTAAAGGACGGTCCTTCTTAGGTCTGCTATCCCTTATGGCAATAAACAATTGGACAACACGAGTTTACTTGGGGCATATTGACATGAGAAATGAGTAATTTTTCAATTATTTAAAGAGCAGAGCTGCAGGGTTAACGGTGAATAACTCACAGCTCAGGAAGCTGGCGCTTGCAAATCATGGCCGCCTGCTCCAACGTTCTGTCTTGTAAAGTTGACACTAAAGGGCTTAAGTTACGATCCCTCATAAATTTTATCCCCTTCTTCCTCAGTCCCATTCATCTCTGTAAACTCCGGTGGTTAAAGTGTGGACATCCATCTGGGCCTGTTGTATCTGTGACCACCCACAGTTTGAGCCCACACCCACCAACACCAGGCTGTGGCACAATCAGCCAGTGATTTAGTGCAGAAAACAGTGTGCTGGAGGAACGCAGCAGGTCAGGCAACATCTCTGGAAGACATAGGTAGGCCATGGAATCTGAAGAAGGGTTCTGTCCCAAAACATCACCTATCCACGTTCTCCACAGATGCTGCCTGACCCGCTGAGTTACTCCAGCACTCTGTGAAACGTCACCTATCCATGTTCTCCACAGATGCTGCCTGACCCGCTGAGTTACTCCAGCACTCTGTGAAACGTCACCTATCCATGTTCTCCACAGATGCTGCCTGACCCGCTGAGTTATGGTACAGCAGCATCTATGGAGCTAAGGAAATAGGCAACTTTTCGGGCCGAAATCCTTCTGGAAATAGGCAACGTTTCGGGCCGAAACCCTTACGGGTTTCGGCCTGAAACGTTGCCTATTTCCTTAGCTCCATAGATGCTGCCT
The DNA here is from genome assembly GCF_028641065.1 of Leucoraja erinaceus. NCBI lineage: Eukaryota > Metazoa > Chordata > Chondrichthyes > Rajiformes > Rajidae > Leucoraja > Leucoraja erinaceus. Next base: position 32,214,860 of record NC_073402.1, on the reverse strand, counting down.
GACCCGCTGAGTTACTCCAGCACTCTTCACACAAAGTGAATCCCTGTTTAACTGTTTACACAGCCTTGGTTTCATTAAGTATAGAGGGAACTCAATTATACAGTCAATGGGAGAATTCAATGCTTTGTTTTAACTAATGTACTTTGTGGAATGGTGAAAGAATATTCTGCTTCGTGGAAGAGAATAGTTGATCAGAATAAGTTGAAAACATTTCCCATTTCCGCTACATATTCCATCGCACAAACCAACCTCCCTTCCATTGACTCCATCTACACCTCACGCTGCCTCGGCAAGGCCAGCAGCATCATCAAGGACCAGTCTCACCCCGGCCACTCCCTCTTCTCCCCTCTCCCATCGGGCAAGAGGTACAGAAGTGTGAAAATGAACGCACACACCTCCAGATTCAGGGACAGTTTCTTCCCAGCTGTTACCAGGCAACTGAACCATCCTCTCACCAACTAGAGAGCGATCCTGACCTCCCATCTATCTCATTGGAGATCATTGGACTGTCTTTAATCGAACTTTATCTTGCACTAAACGTTATTCCCTTTATCATGTGGATGGCTTGATTATAACCATGCATAGTCTTTCTGCTGACTGGTTAGCACACAACAAAAGCTTTTTGTACACATGACAATAAACTAAACTAAACTAAACTAATACTATGAGAATGATCCCAGGAATGAGTGGGTTAACCTATGATGAGCATTATTGACAGGACTGGGCCTGTGCTCGCTGGAGTTTAGAAGAATGGGGGGGGGACCTCATTGAAACGTACAGAATAGTGAAAAGCTTGGATAGAGTGGATGTGGAGAGGATGTTTCCACTTGTGGGAGAGTCTAGGACTAGAGGTCACAGCCTCAGAAGTAAAGAGCATTCCTTTGGGAAGAAGATGAGGAGGAATTTCTTTAGTCAGAAGGTGGTGAATCTGTGGAAGGAACTGTAGATGCTGGCTTATACTGACGATAGACACAAAATGCTGGAGTAATTCAGCGGGACAGGCAGCATCATTGGTGAGTTACTCCAGCATTTTGTGTCTATCTTCAGTATAAACCAGAATCTACAGTTCCTTCCTACACACTGTACTGCTCTATATTCCATGTTCTTGTACAAACATTTATTGTGGGGCTAATTTTGACTGCATTTTGATGTGAGGTGGATGATTTTCATTTCATCGGTACCCGTGACAATAAACTAACGTGTAACTGTAACCAATTTGGCTTTGCAACTCACTACTACATATAAAATCAAATCAATAGACCAATCCTGGGATGAGATGGTTTCCCTGTTGCTATCAGCTAAGGCATGGGAAGGGGAGAGTGTGGTTAGTGTGTGGTCTCATGCAGTTACACGCTCTGAAACTGACTAGACCTTACACCTACACTCAGTACAGTCTATCTGTGGTAATACCGGCAGGATATTTATTACCCCATGAACATACTTTATAAACCAAGTTATCAAACTTTAATCTACTCCCTGCCTTCTTCTACAATAAAATCATGTTATAAAATTTAGCAAATTATTACAAGTGAAGTTTTGGATGAAAATTTGCTGTTGTGACAAGGAGTGAATAATGAAAAGAAGCAATGCCAACCTGTCTCACTGTGTTTGCAATTTAATAGTCTGACTAATATTTTGCTGGCCTGAAGCTATAATATGCTGGTGTGAATTTCAATCTGTACTTGATTGAACATAAGTATTCTGGTGCTCTTCTGGTAGAGAAAGAGCCAGGGTTACTATAACACTAATTACATAATGCTATTCTCCTCCAGGCCAGGGACCGATGCTCTATATTAATAACCAACCCGCGACATAATATGGAGCCTGTGCTCTCCAGCAGCTGAGAGGGAGCAGCCACTAACACCAGGAGGAGCCAAGAGATATGTTACTTCCAGCATGGATGCTGCTGCAAACTGCCAATGACCACACACACACGTCAGTGGATTGTGGGATCACTTTGATATGTGTAGCAAGCAACTGCAGATGCTGGTTTAAACCGCTGGTGTAACTCAGCGGGACAGGCAGCATCTCTGGAGAGCAGGAATGGATAATGTTTCGGGTCGAGACCCTTCTTTAGACTGAGAGTCACGGGAAAGGGAAACAAGATATAGATGATGTTGTAGAGAGATATAGAATGATGAATGAAAGATATGCAAAATTAATAATGATGATGAAGGAAATTGGATATTGTTAGCTGTTTATTGGGTGAAAACGAGAAGCTGGTGCAACTTGGGTGGGGGATAGTTCGAGTGATAGAGTGAGTATAGAAGTGGGAAAACACACACCTCCAGATTCAAGGACAGCTTCTTCCTGGCTGTTATCAGGCAACTGAACCGTCCTACCACAACTAGAGAGCAGTGCTGAACTACTGATAGACTGAAGATGCTGGAATAACTCAGCAGTGCAGGTAACATCTCTGGAGAGAAGGAACAGGTGACGTTTCGGGTCGAGACCATTCTTCAGACTACTGGTCTTGACCCAAAATGTCACCCATTTCTTCTCTCCACAGATGCTGCTTTTTTCCCTGAGTTACCCCAGCATTTTGTGTCTATCTTCGGTTTAAATTTGCATCTGCTAGTTTAAAATTAGGAGATTAGTGAAATTACAATTTAGTTCGGAGATACATTGTGGACTATGTGGCCCTTCAGCAATCCGCACACACTGCATTTGTAATAAATTCATAAATTATAGGAGCAGAATTAGGCCATTCGGCCCATCGTCAACTCCACCATTCAATCATAGCTGATCTATCTTTCCCTCTCAACCCCATGCTCCTGCCTTCTCCCCATAACCTCTGACACCCATACTAATCAAGAATCTATCTATCTCTGCCTTAAAACTATCCATTGACTTGGCCTCCACTGTGCAATGAATTCCACAGATTCACCACTCGCTGACTAAAGAAATTCCTCCTCATCTCCTTTTCTAAAGGAATGTCCATTAATTCTGAGGCCCTGGCCTCTGGTCCTAGACTCTCCCACCAGTGGAAACATCCTCTCCACGTCCACTCTATCCAGGCCTTTCACTACTCCACTTTTCACTAATGTGTGGTGTCGTGTATTTTTCATTTGTTTCTGCAAGTCAGAAGCAGCCAAGGGAAGGAAGCCTCCTCGCTAGCTGCTGAAAAACACGGTAAAAATAGAAATAAAATGGACAGGTGAATAATTAATGATCTCCTCTATTCACACGGTCGCTTTACAACTTGCTAAATCATTGATGACTGGGCTGCATTTTTGAATACATTAAACCCTTAATGAACAAGCTCCATGCCTGCAACCGATATGCAGATGCCTTTGTGAATAATGCACGGTGAAGCTGCCGCTGCAGCCTCCGGGATCTACAGCGACCACGTACATTTCAACACATACTAATATTATGCCCCATGAAATGTCACCCCCAGTCACTCCCGGCCGCGTTTGTCATGTTACCATCGGAAAATGTGCAAAGTTACAAGGTGAAACACGATGCAATAATATCCCGTAAAACGCGTGAACGCTTATTTCCAGTAACTATAAGCGATGGGGCAATAATCCCACGTCCAACCTTGGATTCACAAACCATGCTGGAGCCAGATCAACAATTAAACCAGATCCATTTATCTGACAGGTGGGGCAATGTCATTGCGAACCCAACCAGGAGAAATAACCCTGAATTTCTCTTCTCTCGTGTCATCAGGTTCACGCGGGTCTTTGTTATTACATTCATGCCACCTTCTTGTTCCTGGTGACGGCTCCACCACCCATTTTCCGGCATATGCTGGTCTGGCACCTCCTTTAAACGGACACATTTTAGGAAAGCGCACATGAAATCCGCACATGAGAACCCCCCCCCCCCCCTCTTCCCCCCCCCCCCCCCAACCACCCCCTCCCCCAATGTGGCACCTAGGCCGGGTGGGGTGGCCTATCTCGACCTCGGGAAGAAGGTACAGGAGCCTGAAAACCAGGTGAGCTCCAGGTTGAAGAACAGCTTCTTCCCAACAACCATCAGGCTCTAGAACACTGCACAACACTGACCTCCCTCAGCAACTGTGATCTAACACGGACTGTGTCTGTGGTTGTACTACAGACTCGAGTTTTGCGCTTTTATGGTTACCTATATATATTATTAATTGATCGTGTTAAACGTGTCTGCGTGTTGTTGCGTTTATGGGCCTGTGGAGCTGCAGCGAGAGTAAGTATTTAATTGTTCCTATGACAATTAGATGCCTGATTTCTGCATAACGGGTCCTGGTCAACGAGATGCTCAGAACCCCTCAGGTCAAACAGATTTAGTTGCACTCTAGTTCACAATACCACACTGTCCCTATTAACATGCTGTAGAGGAAGGAACTGTAGATGCTGGTTTACACTGAAGCTAGACACACAAAGCTGGAGTAACTCAGCGGGTCAGGCAGCATCTCTGAAGAATCCATCTTCAGTCTGGAGGGTCTCTTCCTGAAACATCACCTATTCCTTTTCTCCAGCAATGCTGCCTGACCCGCTGTTACTCCAGCACTCTGTGCCTCGTTCCCATTAACATGCTGTCAGGTCACATCCAGCACCATCTTTAATATCACACCCTGAATGTGCAGACACTGTCTGACAGTTGTAATTAATAAGGTTGTGGGGCTTAAATGAACTTGCAGTGGCGGATGTCTGAAGGGAGTTCAGTCCGATCTCAAAGAGAATCTGCTACAGTGGTTTGGTGCCTGTGGTTCTGTATCCCGGTATGTGTGTGTGTGTGTGTGTGTGTGTGTGTGTGTGTGTGTGTGTGTGTGTGTGTGTGTGTGTGTGTGTGTGTGTGTGTGTGTGTGTGTGTGTGTGTGTGTATGTGTGTGTGTGTGTGTGTGTGTGTGTGTGTGTGTGTGTGTGTGTGTGTGTGTGTGTGTGTGTGTGTGTGTGTGTGTGTGTGTGTGTGTGGGTGTGTGTGTGTGTGTACGTGTGTGTGTGTGTGTGTGTGTGTGTGTGTGTGTGTGTGTGTGTGTGTGTGTACGTGTGTGTGTACGTGTGTGTGTGTGTGTGTGTGTGTGTGTGTGTGCGTCTGTGTGTGTGTGTGTGTGTGTGTGTGTGTGTGTGTGTGTGTGTGTGTGTGTGTGTGTGTGTGTGTGTGTGTGTGTGTGTGTGTGTGTGTGTGTGTGTGTGTGTGTACGTGTGTGTGTACGTGTGTGTGTGTGTGTGTGTGCTGTGTGTGTGTGTGTGTGTGTGTGTGTGTGTGTGTGTGTGTGTGTGTGTGTGTTTATGTGTGTGTCTGTGTGTGTGTGTGTGTGTGTGTGTGTGTGTGTGTGTGTGTGTGTGTGGCTGTGTGTGTGTGTGTGTGTGTGTGTGTGTGTGTGTGTGTGTGTGTGTGTGTGTGTGTGTGTGTGTGTGTGTGTGTGTGTGTGTGTGTGTGCGTGTGTGTGTGTGTGTGTGTGTGCGTGTGTCTGCGTGTGTGTGTGCGTGTGTGTGTGCGTGTGTGTGTGCGTGTGTGCGTGTGCGTGTGTGTGTGTGTGTGTCTCTCCCCGCACCCACTGTGAGCGACGCAGGCACGTGCAATGAGCAAAGACACTGTCTTCATGTTCACTCTGTCAGCTGTGGCCAGCTCTAATCTGCTTCCAGGTGCAGACAGAATGAGGCTGGATTTCCAGAACCAGCGTTAACATTTAGTGATAAACATTTACATTTTCATTTAAAGAAAGGAATCTTGACTTCAATTAGAAGAAAAATGTTCGTGTTTTAATGTAATCTAAACATTCCCCATCCAGACCACAAAGGTGAAAGTCCTTTCAATATTGCTGGAGTCACACTTATAGTGTTAGCATTCTGCTCTGTGGGGAGGGATCTACTAAAGCATTTAGATATAAGGTTGGTCTAAATTGTCCCATGACTGGTCCCATTGGCCCATGCCCGGTCCCATTGACCCATGCCCGGTCCCATTGACCCATTGGTTTCATTGTCTGTGTGTGTGTGTGTAAATCTCCGCCTGGTATAAATCTCCACCGTAGATCAGAGAGCTCTATCGCGTGAAACATAAAACATAGCCATGATTTTGTCATGTAAAAACGGGCCGGGGGATTTACTGATATGAAGGGAATCAGAAGTGGGTGTTGCAGGAAATGGCGTTTGGAATAAAGGCCGGTCGTCATTTTATCCAAATAAACGCAGATCAGAAGAAATGCAACGAGTCACTGAATCACCTGTCTACACGGATATAAAGATCCACGGGGCTCTGGGCCAAGACGGGACCAGCCCGATGGGCCGAAGGGTCATTTCCCGAGCTGTAAAACTCTATGTTTCTTACATCTGTCCTTTTCCTCTTCCCCTTTCACCATCCATGGATACGTGGAGAGGAAATGTTTAGAATGATACAGACCAGGCATGGGTCAATGGGACCAGGCATGGGTCAATGGGACCAGGCATGGGTCAATGGGACCAGGCATGGGTCAATGGGACCGGGCATGGGTCAATGGGACCGGGCATGGGTCAATGGGACCGGGCATGGGTCAATGGGACCGGGCATGGGTCAATGGGACCGGGCATGGGTCAATGGGACCGGGCATGGGTCAATGGGACCGGGCATGGGTCAATGGGACCGGGCCGGGCATGGGTCAATGGGACCAGGCATGGGTCAATGGGACCAGGCATGGGTCAATGGGACCGGGCATGGGTCAATGGGACCAGGCATGGGTCAATGGGACCAGGCATGGGTCAATGGGACCGGGCATGGGTCAATGGGACCAGGCATGGGTCAATGGGACCAGCTTAGATGGGAGATCTTGCTCAGCATCCACACGTGTACAGTGGACAGCACGCTGACTGGTTGCATGCCGGCCTGGCTCAGTAAGTCGAACTCGGCCACAAAGGAACAAAGGAACAAAGGAGATTACATAGAGTGGTGGACACTGCCTAGTCCATCACAGGTACTGACCTCCCCACCATCGAAGGGATTTACAGGAGTAACTGCATCAAAAGGCAGCCAGCATCATCAGAGACTCACACCACCCTGGTTACGTTCCCATCTCGCTGCTACCATCGGGGAAGAAGGTCCAGAAGTCTGAAAACCGTGACCTCCAGGTTCAAGAACAGCTTCTTCCCAACAACCATGGGTTCTTGAACACTGCACTAAAACACTGAAATGAACAACAGTGATCTTCTATGGACTGTGGGTTTGGTTGCATCACAGACTTCATTTGTTCACCATAATGGTTACATGGTATTACTGATTGTTCATTTATTGTATACTTGGTTACTATATTTATCAGTGTGTTATTGCGTTTATGGGCCAGTTAAACGGCAGCAAGCAAGAATTGCATTGTTCTGATGGGAATATACACTATATAACAATTAAACTCACTTGACTATTGACTCTTGACATTTATACAAATCTTTTCATTTCATACTTCAATCTCATGGATTGAACAGAAGATGGTTATAGCGGCAAAAATGATATACATAACCTTCTTTATAAAAACCTCATGTAGCAGTAACCGAGGAACAGGCTTCAGTGTAATTGATGTGAAATTGTAAGATGCTTGACACTCATCCATAAACATGATGTTCCCGTACAATATATGGCCAGATCAGTCCCCGGCACTGCAAGCGATCAGTAATGTATGCAGCACTTCACACGGACGGGGGGCTGGGGAAGAAAGAGATGACCCAAACTAGTTAATCCATGGATAATCGTTTGTTACTTACCCATAACTAGTTTGCTGTGATGTTTGGACGCACAGAAACGGCAGATGCTGCGGCTTATTTTTAAAGCGAAATTAAAAGACCGCTCCCATGAGAGGGTTGATGTCATGCTGTTAAAATCCCAGCCTTACCTCCCTTCCCTTCTTAGTCCTCAAAGTGCTTCTCCAGTCAATGTCCCAGTTCATATTCACACAAATATTTCCTGACACTTCTCCTATGTTGTCCACTTGCTGAGGAATGACTTTGCCTCGTTGCCTCTCAGTCAGAGGTGGGGTGTTCACCTCTAATCCTAGCCCAGTCCAGAACTTGGAATATAAGGTCATTAAAGATAGCGGAGTCAGGGGGTATGGGGAGAAGGCAGGAACGGGGTACTGATTGGGGATGATCAGCCATGATCACATTGAATGGCGGTGCTGGCTCGAAGGGCCGAATGGCCTCCTCCTGCACCTATTGTCTATTGTCATATGTGATTGGAGCAGAATTAGGCCATTCGGCCCATCGTCTATTCCACCATTCAATCATGGCTGATCTATCTCTCCCTCCCAACCCCATTCTCCTGCCTTCTTCCCATAACCCCTGACACCTGTACTAATCAAGAATCTAATCTATCTCTGCCTTGACTTGTGGCCTCCACAGTCTTGTTTGGCAATGAATTCCACAGATTCACCACCCTCAATATATAACCTGTGGTGATACCATGGAGACCCGATAGAAGTATGTACAATTATGAGAGGAATAGATAAGGTCGACATGCAGAACCTTTATCCAGTGATGGAAATGTCAAGGACTAGAGGGCATAGTTTTCAGGTAAGAGGGCAAAAGGTCAAAGGAGATATGTGAGATAGGTTTTTTACACAGAGGGTGGTGGGTGCCTGGAACGTGCTGCTGGAGGTGGTGGTGGAAGCAGATACAATGGTGGTGTTTAAGAGGCTTTTAGATAGGCATGTGGATATGCAGGGAATGGAGGGACATGGTTCAGGTGCAGTCAGAGGTTAGTTCATCATGGCATTATATTTGGCACAATGTGGGCCGAAGGACCTGTTCCTGTGCTGTACTGTTCTATGCTCTATGATTTATGAACAAACCCTCCCTCCCTCACCAGTGCCCATCTATAACCTGCCACACTTTCTCCTGCTTCTCTCGTCCAGCTTTCCAGCTTCTATGATCTATGTTGCTGCTCCGGCACTCTGGAACACCCTGCCGTTGCACATCAGACAGGCCCCCTCACTGTCCATCTTCAAATCCAGTGTTAAAACACATTTGTACTCCCTGGCTTTTGACCGTGCCTGAGGCTTTGCTTCTGTTTGTGGTGTTTTTGATGTTTCTTTATTTTACATGTCTTTTCCTACTATTTATTTTGATTGTTATTTTTGGTGTGTATTAACTTTTTTTTTTGTCAATGATTAGTGATGTACAGCACTTTGTTGCAACTATGTTTTTACTGTTTTTAAAGTGCTCTATAAATAAAATTGTTATTATTATTATTATTATTATTATTATGATCTATGTTCTATGATCTAAGTTCTATGTTCTGATTATATGATCTGTGTTCTATGGTTTGTGTGCTGATAAGACAGATGGACTGCTCATTAGACCTTAAACTGAAGCCTTTTCCAATGGTTCACGGAGCTATTTGTAGAGTTGTCAGTTCCCAGAGAATTCTGCCCAGATAAAAACACCCAAAGTTGGTTAATGAAGGTCATCATCTGTTTGCTGTTTACAATTACAAATTGCCTGCTATGTTCACCACTATAAAAACGGCACACTTCACCCAGTGGATCTGCTGAAATACTTTGAAAGAAAGAATTCAATTCTGAATAAACATCGCAGCAAAACTGAAAGTGCTGGTGAAACTCAGTGGGTCAGGCAGCATCTGTGGAGCATCTAACCATCTGCCTATCAAACACCTCCCTTGCCTGTCTACATATTACCTGCCACTCTCTGTCCTGCCTCTCCTCTCTTCCAGCTTTCTTTCCCCTCCCCCCACCCCTACCCCGAAATCACCATCCATGTTCTCCACAGATGCTGGTGACCCGACTCCGCAAACATCACCTATCCATGTTCTCCACAGATGCTGCCTGACCCCCCCTGAGTTACTCCAGCACTCTGTGAAACGTCACCTACCACACATGCCTGACCCATGTTCTACACAAATGCTGCCTGACCCGCTGAGTTACTCCAGCACTCTGTGAAACGTCACCTATCCATGTTCTCCACAGATGCTGCCTTACCCGCTGAGTTACTCCAGCACTCTGTGAAACGCCACCTATCCATGTTCTCCGCAGATGCTGCCTGACCCGCTGAGTTCCTCCAGCACTCTGTGAAACGTCACCTATCCATGTTCTCCACAGATGCTGCCTGACCCGCTGAGTTACTCCAGCACTCTGTGAAACGTCACCTATCCATGTTCTCCACAGATGCTGCCTGACCCGCTGAGTTACTCCAGCACTCTGTGAAACGTCACCTATCCATGTTCTCCACAGATGCTGCCTGACCCGCTGAGTTACTCCAGCACTCTGTGAAACGTCACCTATCCATGTGTTCACTACAGATGCTGCCTGACCCGCTGAGTTTCTCCAGCACTGTGTGAAACGTCACCTATCCATGTTCTCCACAGATGCTGCCTGACCCACTGAGTTCCTCCAGCAATTTGTTTTTTGCTCCAGCATCTGCAGTCTCTGCCGTCTGCGTACAAATCTCCCGCTGGACAGTACGGGCTTTTGATGAACAATGGGAACAAATTGCTATTGTCATTTAATGTGTGGTATCTTTGAAGCGCCCCTCCAGTTCACTCAGTCTTTGACATGTTGGTGAAGCTGCACAAATGAGCAAAGTGTGTACAGACTAACAGGAGTTACATGGCCACTGAAAATTTATTGCTCTTTCCCCGGTAATAAAAACATCTGCTTTCAAGTGAATTATGATGTAATCCTGCTCCACATGAATGATTTTATACACATATAAAAGACAGATAATAGACACAGCGTGTAGGAAGGACAGATATTGCAGACTATAGACAGTGGTGGACACTGCTCGGTCCATCACAGGTGCTGACCCCCCCCCCCCCCCCCCCCCATCAAAGGGATCTACGGGAGGCGCTGAGTTTCTCCAGCATCATCAGCGACCCACACCACCTTGGCCACGCTCTCATCTCGCTGCTACCATCAGGAAGAGTTAATAAATTGGCCAAGTATTCACATACAAGGAATTTGCCTTGGTGCTCTGCCCGTAAGTGACAATGACATACAGTGACAATTAGGAATGAAATTGTACAGGAGCCTGAAAACCGTGACCACCACATTCAAGGACAGCTTCTTTGCAACAACCATCTGCCTCTTGAATACTGCACAACAGTAACCTCAGCAACAGTGATCTAACATGGACTGTGTCTGCGGGTGCTCTACGGAATTCAACTTTTGCAACATTATGGGGTACCTAGTATTACGCTTATTAATTCATTGCGTTTTGGATTATTTTGTATTATCTGTTGTGTTATTGTGTTAGCGGGCCAGTTAAGCTGCAGCAAGTATGAATTTCATTGTTCTGTTGTCCGTGAATATGACAATTAAACACTCTTGTCTCTTGAATGAATTAACAATCCTCTATTTTAAACTACGACAAACTAATCTAAAAATCCTGGCTGTGAGTGTTAAGGAAAAAGCGAGTAATAGTGTCTAAAAATAAGTAATTGGATTCCACAATGCTCCCCACTCACGGGGCCTTGTTGCTGAAATCCACTTGAGAAGCCTAAATCTACATAAATTCCAGTCTAAACTGGAGTAGACATGTCTGGTAGTTGAACAAGCATCCCCCTATCCCACACACCACCACCGTCTTAGTGACGTGGAATTATATTAAAACAGTGTAAAGAAGTTAATAGTCTTTCGCCTCTAAATCTCAGCCTCACAGCGGAGACCGCTGGAGCTACGATTGAAAATTCTTGCTTGGAACAATCATTAGGGCAGCCCTGCGATGCTGTGCATCACATGCCTAACAGCAAGAGATCCTCGGTGACCCTGGGAGCAGTGAAGTGACTCCTTTGTCATGCAGGCTTTTCCCCCAACCACACCTCTTTCACCTCCAGCGATACTTATTCTGACCGTGGCTTTTGTGGACGAATGTGGCCCCCGTCAGCTGTGAGCTCTAAATGTGACCATTGAGAGATGAGAGGGAGCCAAACACACGGTGAATAATTATCCTCACCAAGAGAACAAGATGGCTGGGGCTGAGGCAGGGTGTAGCTCCCACCCTTTGCAATGCTCTCTATCACTTAATGAATCTGCATTGTAAAACATCACAATCATCTCCACAATTTATTCATAACAAGTGTGTACACATAAGGAGACAGCTTTGAGCTGTGCTTAATTACACTCTCCTCCCCCCATACGCTTTATAGATGATTGGTTATGGATAATTCTCTTCCAAACTCACGTGATATCATTAAGCTCTCTCCAACTCAGGCATATCACTGGTGCTTGTAACATAGGCTGCTGCCTGCGTTTTCCTAAGGTTATCTCGAAACAGTCTCAAAACAGTACATTCAGGCAAATACTGTAATACAGGAAAGCTGAAAGGAAATTATTCTTCCTCTGGCTGATGAGATAGCTTTAAACTGCAAGCTTTAAACTGCAAATGTAAGTTCATTTTTAATTAGTGGACGACAGTTTAAATGAAAACCTAAATCCTTTATGAATCTAATGCAGGAATCAACTCAATCATCAACAAAGTGCAAATATTCAGCTCCCCCTGAGAGCTTTTGAACACAAGCCTGGCATGGCAGCGGCAGGTTCTGCATCAGAAACTCTGTGCTTTGTCTCCTGTGTCCCTGTCCCTCCATTCAGTGGTACAAGCTGCATGGAGGATTGAAGGCTGATTTCCCTGCCCCCTTGTAACCCCCCCCCCCCCCCCAAACTCTTTCACCCAGATGGTAGTCCACATCTGGAACGGGCTGAGAGACAAGGTTACAGAAGTGGGTATAATTACATCTTTTAAAAGACACTTGTGCAGATATATGGATAGGAAGGGTTTGGAGGAATATGGGCCAAATGAGACATATGGGGCAGGTGCAGGCAACTTGGTTAGCATTCACAATGTGGGCCGAAGGGCCTGTTTCTTTGCTCTAGGATGCTCCAGGGGCTTCAGGGATGAAAGCCCAGTGGTTAGGTAAAATATATAAAGGATAAGCCCATCAGCAATCTCATTAGCCTCTGAAGCCCCGTATTGTGAGGAGATTGTCATCAGGCAACTGAACCATCTTACCAACAACTAGAGAGTGGTCCTGACCCACCATCTACCTCATTGGAGATCCTCGGACTATCTTTAATCGGACTTTAACTTGCACAACACATTATTCCCTTTATCCTGTTATCTGCACACTGTGGACGTCATGATTGTAATCATGTGACTAGATAGTACACAACAAAAAAGCTTTTCACTGCACCTCGCTACACGTGACAACAAGATGAACCAAACTGGACATGAAACACCGACCTCCTGGCACTGTGGCTCAGACTGGGGCTCAGGCTGCAGAGAGGACCAGGACAACCCGCCACAGATCTCTGCTACATATTATGGCACTCTGAAAAATCACTCTATCTTTTAATAATAAAATAGTGATAAACCTGCGCTTTGAGTGCCTGGGGTTGTAATCTGCTATAGCACTGCCCCTCTGCGGGCGGGTACGTGAAGTTACAAATGGCTTTGGATTCCAACAGGCACATTTATTACCTAAATCAAGTCCTGTATGTTCAGAGATATTGAATGTTGCCAAGTTAGAATGATAATAAACAGCATGTTTTCAGTCTCAAGAAATGAGATCTTGGGATTATTTCCCTGGAGCTGTCTACGAGTGCATGGCCTATGAGGATGAAGAGTGTATAATTGTCATACGTACCAGCAACAGAACAATGAAATTCTTACTTGCTGGACAGATTTACAGGCCCATTAACGCAATAACACACAGATAAACATACAATAGTCAATAATACAAAAAATAATCAGCAATATTAGGTGACCATAAAAGTGTAAAAGCTGAAGTGCGTAGTGGAACCACAGACACAGCCCGTGTTAGATCACAGTTGCTGAGGTTAGTGTTGTGCAGCGGTCAAGAGCATCGTGGTTGCTGGGAAGAAGCTGTTCTTGAAACTGGAGCTCACGGTTTTCAGGCTCGTACTCTCTACCCGATGGTAGCAGCGAGATGAGAGCATGGCCAGGGTGGTGATGATATTGTTTGTTTACTGGGGTTGAGTTGAATATTTGCATCAGCTAATCCAGGCATGGTCAAGGCAAGAGGAAAGCAGAGAAACACACAAGAAACTGCAGATGCTGGAATCTGTTCCTTCAGCACTTTGGTTTTTTTTGCTTAAGATTCCAGCATCTGCAGTTCCTTGCATCTACAATCGTTGGCAAAGTCGTGAAACAGCATTTCTCTTCTAAAGACACTTGAAACTGCAGATACTGGAATATGGAGCAAAAAAACAAAGTGCTGGAGGAACTCAGCAGGTCAGGCAGCGTCTGTGGAGACGGAGGGATGGACCCTGTCTCTGACTCCAGATTCCGGCATCTGCAATCACGAGTGTTTTATTGTCATATGTCCCGAGATGGAACAATAGAATTCGTACTTGCAGCAGTACAACAGATCTACAAACATGTGTAGAAAGGAACTGCAGGTGCTGGTCATACCGAAGATAGACACAAAGAGCTGGAGTAACTCAGTGGGTCAGGCAGCAGATCTGTGGAGGGAACAGGCAGATGACGTTTTGGGTCGGGACCCTTCTTCAGACTGGTGAGGGGGAGAACGCTGTAAAAGAGAGGAGGGGGTGGATCTGTTCATTCCCTCCAGAGATGCTGCCTGACCTGCCGAGTTCCCCCCACTTCTCAAGATATTAACCTAGACAGAGCACTTCACATCCAATGCAGAAGCTTCGAATTGGAGTTCGAACACAGGGAGTGCCGGAACCCACACCAGTGTCCTGGCCAATGTTTATTCATCAATAAATCACTAAAAAGCAGTTTATCCTGTCATTATTACATGGTTATTTACGGGAAGTTAGTGTGTGAAGATTGACTGCTACATCTATTAGAACTACAGTCACACTGCCACAGTTGGCTCGACTGACCGTGTTTACAATGCCAGCAGCAACATAAAGTGGAATACAGAAATGCAAGTTGTTATTTACGGGGAATACAGCTTGTGAATATTGTGTGGAGTATTTAGACAGCTATGAGTTTCCAAAGGCTTTTGTTGGCACCATGTCTGTTCAAAATGAATCGGATGAATTATGTTTGACTCGTGCAACAGGTTTGCAAATCGCAAAAGGAGCAACTTCACACATGTGGGGGAAAATGGACTTTTATGTTTAGTGTTTACAACGTGTGCAATCTAAATTGGGAAACAATTAACAGTCTGATTAACAGGTGGTTGAGTAATCACCAGGTGATTCTTTACAGACTTCACTTATCTTCACCAGTCGGCTTGCTGCTTGCTTGTGGTCGCTCTCTCTGTCTGTGTGTCACCATTGATTCCCACAGGTCCATTGGGAAGTTAGCAAGCCCCTTGTTTTGTTATGTTGAACTCTTGGCAATGACATTTGTGCTTCTGGCTTGATATGATATGATATGCCATTTATTGTCACTATACATGTACAGTGAAACTGAAAGCTGCTCGTACTCGGTGCATACATACAATTTAGCACAAAAAACAAGAGACAGAAAAACAAAAAAACAGAAGGGAGATGGGGGGGGATAGGTGCACAATTTCTGCGGCACTACATACATATATACATATATACAGATGGAAGTCCGTGTTGGGCAGTGAAGTCAGTGCATGTGTGAATTAGAATTAATAGTAGTTATAATTCTCGGAAAGCAACTATTCCTGAGTCTATTTGTCCTGGATTTGATGCACCTATAGCGCCTTCCAGAGGGCAGCAGGTCGAACAGTCCAAACGCAGGATGGGAGCTGTCTTTGATGATCTTCTTTGCCCTGCTAAGGCAGCGGGAGGTGTAGATGTCCATCAGGGAGGGGAGAGGGCAGCCAATGATCCTCTGCGCTGTCCTAGTTACCCTCTGAAGCCTCTTTGTTACTTCAAAAGCGATGGGCATATTTGCAGGACAATTGTAAAATCTGAGTTTTCTACTGAATTTGCTCTTAATATTGGTCCCAGCAGAGCGCGATGTCCGCGGGGGAATGTTGCCGACTGGCCCGCTGCAGACGGCAGGAGTACGTGCTGAGGGGCACACTGAAGCTCGGTGCAGCCAACGCCAAGGCTCGGTGGGGGAGGGCCACAGTCTAGGGTCCATCCGCTGCTGGACATTGGGGGTCGGAGTCCGGTGGGGACATTCCTCACACAAGGGACGGGATATCACCCCGGGGGGCCACATGAGAGGTGAGGGTCTTTTGTTCAAGGAAAGAGAGGTGTGTTAACACAACTAGGTATAACACTAGCAATATTGAGTGTATTGTGTAGACATACCATGAGGAATGTATTGAGAATGTTTTTAGAGTTTTTGTTTTGTATATGAGTTGCCAGAGGAAGATATAGAAGTATGTACAATTAAAAGATGTTTGGACAGATGTAAGGATAGGAGAGGTTTAGAGATGTGGGCAAATACAGGCCAATAGAAGTAGGCCAGTATGTCAACTGGATTGGCATGCTGAAGGGCCTGTTTCCGTGCTGCACAGCTCTGTGACTCTATCTGCCAACCACTATTTTTAATAGTCTGTTTGATGCCTTGGGTCCCAACCACAGTCAGCTTTTCCATGTTGTAGGTCAATTCTAGAAATAGTTCATGATGGTAATGTCTTTGGATTCTCTATGCCACAGTGAAGCCTGTGGAAACAGGACAAGAGCATCATATTGAAAATCCCAGTCTTAACACTCTCAGGAATTCTTTGAAAGTTCTCCTCGCCCATTAATTTCAACGAATCTGCCAATCCCCCTTTCACCTGTATTCACCTATCACTTGACAGGCTTTGCCCCACCTCTTTTTCACAGCTTTCTTCCCCCTACTCCATCAGTCTGAAGAAGAGTCCCAACCTGAAACATCATCTGTCCATTCCCAGATGCTGCCTGACCCGTTGAGTTCCTCCACCACTGTGTTTTGCTCAAGATTCCAACATCTGCAGTTTCCTGTGTCTATTATTTTCAAATGGCTGGTCAGAATTTTTATAAATAGGCCTAAAAATGTGTTTTTAAGAATGTATTATAAGAGCAATTAACACTTGGAATAATCTGAATATAATTATATATTGTACAGGGGTAGTGCAAATCTAAACAAGGTCGCTATATGCCCCCTAGTGGATAACCAGCCAAGGCCATGGGGATTTATAATGGGCAGCGGTAATTGAAAGTTAACTGATTATTCTATACCTGACCAAGGAATACTCAACCACACCATAAATGGATAAAATATACTCAAATCTGCAAAAGATGCAACTCCCACCCAACCTCAAATTATTACTTTTTAGACAGTCAGAACCTTTTTCCCCAGGGTGGAAATGTCACGGACTAGAGGGCATAGCTTTAAGGTGAGAGGGGCAAAGTTTAAAGGAGACGTGCAGGGCACGTTTTATGACACAGATAATGGAGGGTGCCTGGAACGCACTGCCAGGAGTGGTGGTGGAAGGAGATATGATAGTGATGTTTAAGAGGCTTTAGATAGGCACATGGATATGCAGGGAATGGAGGGATATGAATCAAGAAGGCAGGAGAATGAGGTTGAGAGTGAAAGATAGATCAGCCATGATTGTATGGCGGAGTAGACTCGATGGGCCGAATGGCTTAATTCTGCCCCTATCACATATGAACGTGCAGGCAGAGGGCATTAGTTTAACTTGGCATCATGTTCGGCATGGACAATGTGGGCCAAAAGGCCTGTTCCTGTTTTGTTTGGTTCTATGTTCATGGTTAGCAAGGGTAGAAAATATTAGTGATTATTAATTTATTGTATTATTTTTACTTATTTGCGTAACATTAGGTTTAGTTTTATTATTGTCATGTGCACTGAGGTACAGTGAAAAGCTTTGTTTTGCGAGATATCCAATCAAATCAGATATTATGTTACTGGGCCTGTAAAGTTGCAGCAAATAAGAATTAAATTGTTCCGCTGTCGGTACATCTGGCAATTAAACACTCTTGACTCGACTCAACGTCAATGGGCATCAACCAAGAGAGGCAACCCTGGACGTTTGAACTCTGGCTTTCAGCCTAATATTACACGAGTGGCATTGGTTTCTGATTGTCACATGTACCGAGACATGGGGAAATGCTTTGTTTACGCACTATCCAGTCAAATCACAAGTACAATCAAGCTATTCACACGTACAACATGGTGAAAAATACCAGAGTGCAGAATATAGTGTTATAGCATTATAGTTACAGAGAAAGTGTAGATACAAAAAGTACAAGGTCTGCAGTGAGGTAGGTTGGAAGATTGGGATGACCGCCACGGTTATGGGAGGGTGTTATGTCTAACAACCGTGTTCCTGTATCTGGTCCTGAATCTGGTGGTACATGCTTTCAGGCTTTGTATCTTCTGCACTAATCATTTTGCAGCCTGTACAGACTAGCTTATAAGACCAACGCCATGAGATGAAATATTTTGATGGTGCTTTTGGCAATGCAATAGTGATCAAAATGTTATTACCAATCTCAACTGAGGTTTGACAACTGGGAACACTGAAATTCTTTATTATTTTTAAAAGAATTGTGCTTGAATGGAGATCGAGATTATTGCTACTCATAAAACGTGCAGATGAGGGATACAAACAGAAGAAAGAAAATCACTTTACATTTAATGTAAAAATATACTTTAACAATTTTTTCTCATGGATAAATCGCGCACAGTGGGAAGGTTGTGTAACAGAGTGGTGGTACAGGAAATATACAAAATAACAACATCTGATACCGTTCAACAGTATTCTAAAAAAAACAACACCCAGACAATTTATTTTGATTTATGGTCCTTATTTAAGGACTTGCCTAAGAACAGCTCATTCCAGGCTTATACTCAGGGTTCTGCTTCTTAAAGTGTGGAGAAATAAGTACAACAGGCACTTGATCCTTTTATTTCCTTTGGGAAATATCTCGTTTCTATTCCATGCAGTCACCTCAGCAAGCAATCAGAACCTGAATAAAGAAATCCAGGCACATATTTTGTAGAAAAATCTCTGCTAAAGGCATACTGGCACCTCTAAAAAGTTAAAAATCTAGATTGTCAAGATTTTAGTATTTTTAATATTACAAAAAGATTACTAAGGTTTAAAAAATTAAATGTATTAATTAAATTAGTCAGCCAGGCCCTTAAAAAACAGCTTATGGAATGGCGATCCAGCATTGACACCAACAGCAAGGAATGAGATGCGTCCTGTAACCTTTTTTGCATACAAAAAAAACACTGGGTAAATTAATCCCACCACTCACAACCCCTCCTTCCCCCCCCACTCCCCTCCACCTCCTTCTCAATTAGTGTTATTGAGCCTGATAATCCACATCTAGTCTGAGCAAGATACAAGTCTTAGAAATACAGAGGCAACATCTTAACCTTAGGTAGGTATGTCCTTTGTAAAATAAACCATGCTAACTGAGGGCAGTCCACACAAACTGATGAATGGTGGAGCTGGAGCTCTATGTAGATGGATGAATGCCAAGATCAGTGATAGGTGCTCTAGTCCAAACCAGCTACAAAACAACTGGCGTATTAGATTAAAGGGAAGATAATTTTCTAAAGTGTTGAATTACGGCTGGGAGTTTAACAGGATTAGTAAAGATCCATGATGATGAAACACTACTATAACGCAGGAACGCTTTACAAAATAGCACCATGCCTTCCTTCAAAGGTGCATTAAGGATAATAGCATTCATTAAACCTTTCCTTTTTGTCGGTCCAGGCTTCCAGCAAGCACTGTGCAACAGGGTTCATCGCAGGCAAGTCTGTTCCACACCATCACTACTGTCATCGCTTGTTCATTTTTGATTTAACAGCAAGAAGTGGTTTATGTTCAACTTTGTTTCTTACAGTTCTTGCGGTGCTTCCAAATCTGAAACCACATCATGGTTCTGGAGCTCCCAGCCTTTGCTTCAGTATCAGATACTGGGAAGGAAAATAAGGTCAAGTGATTTGGTTTTCAAACAAAACTATTTTAAATTAACCAGCACCTCTAAATTAGCAGCATTATTGCAAAATAGGGTAACCAAACAACATGGTATAGTCGAGACACAAGAAACTAGATGCTGGAATCTTCATCAGAACAAAAAGTCCTGGAGGAACCTAGTGAGTCAGGCAGCATCTGTGGAGGGAATGGACAGAAGGATGTTGTTTCTGTCCCGAATCATCATATTTCAGTATTGTCCATCTCTAACATCCCTTGAGAAAGAGTTGGTAAGAGATCTAGTGAAGGTGCTGTTCTTTGGCAGTTTAGACCCAGCACTGACAATATATTTCCAAGTCAGGTTGCTGTGGCACTTGGTGGCATTCCCATGTAAATGCTGTCCTTGCAGTAAAGAGTAGGTGTGTGGAAGAGAGGTTGGATTAGCCTAAACGGGTTTGTAATTGGTACATAGTGCACTCATGTTGCACTGATGTGGAATGGATGGATGGGGGTCGTTAAGCTGCTTTGCCTTGATGGTGTCAGATGTCTTGAGTGTGCTTTTAGCTGTAGAAGGCAAGTAGAGAACATCCTATCAGACTCCTAACTTGTGTCTCACTGCCACGAAGAGGTGATTCACTCACATCACATGCAGCCTCTGACCATCCAGCTGAGCTGCTGAGGACTTAGAGCTGCTAATGTCTTTAAATGGCAAATGGCATGGTATATTTTTATACAGTGCTTCCTTCTGACATAGGGGGCCACCGGGCCCATCAAGTCTATGCTGGCTCACAGAGCAACGCTATCCCACAATCAATGTTTTCCTGCAGTCTCTCCTCCCCATATTTCTATCAAAATCTCCCTGACGCTATCATTCATCTGTACACTCAGGGCAATTTATTTCAGGGCCAGTTAACTTGCAAAACTGCACGTTTTTGAGACGTGGGAGAAAGAGCTTGTTCGATATACCCACCATCTGCTCAGGTTCCTATTAAAATTTTCCCCTCTTACCGTAAACCTATGTCCCCTGGTTCTTGGTTCCCCTACTCTATTTCATTGCTAGATATGATGAAGCCAAATAAAGTTACAAAAATAAGAAAAAATTAAAATAGGTTTCAGGGCTAGCTTACAGTTTACATTTAGTGTCAAATTAGGCTTGTCTAAGGTTGCGGGGTGTGGGAGATAATAATCCTATAACATTGTCTCCCAAGTGAAGGAGCTAAAGAAATCTTTGAAGTGAGATGCCATAAACCAATGTTTATGGGGAGCAGGCAATAAAGGAAGAGAGAAATAAACAGTCACATCTTTGTAAACAAAAGACCTATGTTTATGAGGGACCAAATGACAGAGGAAGCAGCGAACAGAGCAAGGGTGGTCTATTTGGAGATAAAACAAATGGACAATGTTTTTAGTATATCTTGTACCATGTAAAAAAAGGGTTTGATGTGATGCATTCTGTGGAAACCTTTTCCAGTACTTCTGACCATGACTAATGTCTGTGGAATGTGATAAGGGGACAAAAAACCTATTTAAAGCAATGTAATTCTGTTGTTCAGAAAAGGTGACTGAGCACAGTCAAGTGTCTGGGTTGGTCACTTGACTGTAGTTCTCCCTCCCTTCCATCGGCCGATGTTAAGTAAAGTTTTGAACTGGTCTACCAAACAGTGTGTGGTGTCTGTTTATTAAGAAGCGAACCTGGTTTAGTAGTTAAAATAAGTAGCTTTTTCATTGGCGTAGTTATGCAGGCCTCGCTGGGACCACATCAACGGCTGACTGTGCAAGAGGTTGCGGAGGTTGCCGGGATTGGAAGGGAGATCACTGAGCTCTATCGGCCCCCTTGTAAGACCGACTCCCTAGAAACTCCCGGGAACGTCTGTGATCCTTCATCAGAAATTGAATTGGTTCCCTGCCGAGGTTCTTAGACACAGACTAAGGTAAGACCAGTTGGGCTTTATATGTTTTTTTAAAGAAGGGATTGTGTATGTATTTTTAAGACAGAATTGTGCATGTATTTTTAAGAAGGGTCTTATGTATATTGTTAAGAAGGACGTGAGTGGTTCCTCTCTCTGTCTATCTCTCTTTGTTTTCTCTTTTTCTCTCTCTCTACTAAGGGCTCATCAGCCTTGTTGAGATATCCGTGATTTGTCGGGTTGAGATACGGGGGTTGAGGTGTGTGTCTGGCTTATTGAGACATCCGAAGAGTTGTCGGGTTGAGAAATAAGTGACGTTGTATATTACAGTATTAGGAAGTCTGCCAAGTTGAAAAGAAACTGGGGTCTCGGTTAGAGGGTCTGCTTCGTTGAGACACTTGGGTCGTATATTAAGGAATTAAAAAGTCAGCCAAGTTGAGAAACTGGGGTCTCATTTAGTGGGTCGGCCTGGTTGATATATTTGGAACGATTCGGAATTAAGAAGTATTTTTTCTCTCTCTTTCTTTCTATCTATCTATGGGGAATGCTCTGGATACCGGTCCTATATATGTGTTATTTGAATCCTATGTATAATAAGAAATTTAGAATGTTAAGTTACAAGTTGACCAAATGGTTAGGGGATGGAGCCTGGCCTGTAGGGGGCACATGGAATGTTGAGACAATTAAATAAGCAGAGGTGTTGATATGGGAAAGGAAGACAGGAACCCACTAGAAAGCCGATTTAAAATAGACTTTAATTTACAGCAATTGAACACTAAATTCCTTCCATTTGGCCTATAAATTGATGTAAATGAGATTTAAAAATCATGTTTTATTGTGAATTATTTGTGAATATAATTTGGACACTTAGGCTATTTAAAAATGTTTTATTATCATTTATTAAGAATTGGATAGATGTTTAGATCTAGTAATTGAAGTTTGAAATTAGCTACAATTGGGTAACTAACTAATTATATGCTTTTAATTTCAGGTCATCCAAGTAAGATTATTTTATATTTGTGTCAGAATGGTTCAATCTATGATAACTGAAAATTTCATTCAGTTCTCTTAATTTTTAAGAAGGTTATGGGCTTTTGACGGTCCATGATCACAGTTTTTTTTTTGTTATGTCCATAGAAAATCAATAGGGAACAAGATGCTAATTTCCGAGTATGAAAATGGCCATAATTTTTTTATTACTTGAGATATGAAAGTGAATTAGGTGTCAAATTAAACTTATTGTTATGCTTTATCTGATGGGATAAATTGCAGATTTGATTTTTTTTTTTTTTAAATCTCACAGTTTGGTAAATTGCCAGATAGTTAAGAAACAAGGATAGCACTAGGAAAGGATGGAAATTATTGCAACTAGAATGCCAGTGGGCAGAGGAACAAGAGAATAGAATTAAAAGACAGACAGGAGGTGAGAAACAGGTGATGGTTCGTAAAAAATAAACCCAGTACTGGTAAATCCTCTGGAGGAGACTTCATGTCTGGCACGACGACCCTATTTGGTAATGAAGATGAGGAGGAGTTAGATCATCTTGGGAGATGTCTACCAGTAGCAATGGCATCTTTACCTGGGACAGTTCCATCAGTAACATCCCTATAACTTGAAGTTCTGACCTTACAAAGCTCTCCAGGATTGGGTGCACGGGAATGCCTTTCTGTGTGTAATTTGTTTAAGGCATTGATGCTACCAGAACAGCTGATCATTATTAAATGTACTGTACACATTGGTGCTGGGGACTCTATAGCAAAAGGTAATGAATTTGATGATAGTGTATCCAAACAGGCAGCCTGTACATCCAAATGCATAGTGACAGCAGCTAAACAGATGCTAGCAAATAGAACGGTCCTGCCAAACATGAGGGAGGTATGTACATTACAGAGGGACGCCTCTTGTATATAATAATAACTATGGAAACAAGTGGGCTGTGCCATTGATTCAGCACACCCCGCTTGGACAAGTTGGTGTATAACGATACATTTTTACCCGTCTTACCCATGCTGGTAAGGAGGGAATGATAGGATAACAAAGGAAATGTGGTGGCACTGCATATTAGGAATGGCAACTTTATTCATTTGCATGGGGTTGCCGACCTGTGTAAAAAGTTACATGCTTGAGTTGTTTTACTGTTCATGTTTTAAACTATCTGTTATGTTTAAACTATTTAAATAGTTGTTATTTGAATATATTTGATTCCTTTTTAATGCCTTTGGCAACAAAAAAAAGCCTTCAAAATGTCATTGAGGGTGAGTCTGTAGAACACTCTGCCTGGCAATTCCTGCAGTAGGTAGGTTGTTCAACCTTGTGAGAGACTACTCAGTCTGTCCTGGGGTTCTGGTAAAAGTAAGTCTGGATGGATAACGTCTCTCGGTAGTGAGTCTCAGTTGTCGGCAAGGTCCAAGATGAACAAATTTGGTTATCTCTATGTCGAAGGTAACAGATTACGAATGATGAGAATGACTTGGATTGGAATTGCTCCTACTTTAGCAACACGTTGTATTTGTTAAACTATTAAATAGAGGATTGATTTTGGTGATACCAGTACTATATTCAAGAACAAGTGGTTGGGAGATGTTTACACGATATGTATTGGGAATATGACAACATGTTTGAAGGGACTAACTGAGAAGTATTACATATAAGCAAAATAAGTAAAAAAGATGAGAAGGAAGGGATATTGAATGATTTTGTGTTTAAAAAAAAAAAAAAAATTTAAAATCAGGAGAAAATGCAGATTTAGTTCTGTGGGCAAGGTGAGCTTGTAGGAGCATATCCGGAGAATTATGTGTCTTTAGCTCTCTGGCATTGAGGAAAATGATATATACATATGTTATTAATCACAAAGCTATCCAGGGGCTTTTGTTTGTGCTTGAGTTGAGGCTGGTAAAGGATGGGAAAGCAGTTTAAGGAGATAATGCCAAGGGCCCAGTGTTATAAATATTGCGTAGTAATTTTAGATTTATTTAGTAGGTGGAGTGAAGCTCTACCAACCACTGTTAATAAGGAAAAATGTGCACATTTTAATATCTGACAGCAATTTCACTGTGTACACCACCCACAGGCATCTGGGATGGTGGAATGAGCCAATGGGGCATTAAAAAACAAAATTACCAAGCTGATGGGAGAATTGGGACAGACTTGGATTAAAGTATTACCCTTAGCATTATTTGAAATGAGGGTAACTCCCCACAGTGTTACAAAGCTATCCCCAGCAGAAATTATCTACGGTAAACCTCTACGAACCCCCTGGGGAGCAAGCATTACTCATGAAGGAACCTTAGATTTACACGCATTAAATGATGAAATAATTACCTATGTTCAACGACTCACCCATATTCTGTCAGCATTGCATTTACAGGTAAAGGAGTCCCAGAGGCCGCTACCTGATGCTGACCAGTGCGAAATAGTTCAACCAGGGGACTACGTACTTATCAGAAATTGGAACCGCAAGAAACTCGGCCCCCGTTGGAACGGACCATACCAGGTGCTGCTGACTACACCAACAGCAGTGAAGGTTGAAAACCATCCACGTTGGATACATCTCTCCGACTGCAAAAAGATTGGACACAAGGATGGCACGAGTGATGTTCGCTCTACTGACGATTCTAACCATGGCCGGGGTAACATGGACTAATACC
This sequence comes from Leucoraja erinaceus, assembly GCF_028641065.1. Taxonomy (NCBI): domain Eukaryota; kingdom Metazoa; phylum Chordata; class Chondrichthyes; order Rajiformes; family Rajidae; genus Leucoraja; species Leucoraja erinaceus. The sequence goes on along the minus strand of NC_073402.1, from coordinate 32,189,565 downwards.
TATCTGACTATGAGCCATGAGTTTGCCGTACGGGCACATGGGACTGAATGTTGGGTATGCACCGGTGTTCCGACTAGCAGTAAGGAAGGAATTCCCCTGGTCCCCATTCCATTAAACCTTACAGAGAGACTAGCGTTGAGGTGCTTTTGTAACTCGGATAAAAAATCGTCATGCCTAAAAACCATACGGATAACAAATACCAAAAACGAAATAATAAACATCACCTATGGAGGCCCAAAATACAATAATTTTGAAGGATGGTACACCCCTCCCTTCAAAGGAGATTGGAAATTGAACGTGACAAATGTCGCAGATATACCCCGACTACAGATAGTAAAAGATCCTCATAGGCCAGTTAATACTACCTGTTTTTGCCACCACCAAGGCACAGGTGTATTCTTGGGAAACAGTACTTGTATGATAACTCAGGCAGCCACCATTATCGGCCCACCCCGACCAGTTAATGGCACATATTTTGTATGTGGATCCTGGGCCTACCCATGGTTACCAGGAATGCCACCGGCAGACGGGGCAGCTTGGGAACGACTAAAAGGACCCCATCACTGGACAGGGTGTTGTTATGTCGCATATGTAGTCCCACGAATGAGAAGCATGAGCCAGTTGCACCAGCACACGGGGATTTCCAAGCGAAGCCTAGCAAAGGCTGAGCAATTTTTTATGATACTCTTCCCGTCCTTTGGTAGTATAATAGTGTCACGGGAACTAATTACAATGGCCTCCGCTTTAGAGACACTTGCTAATGCCACTGCCATCTCCTTGAGTGCAACCCAGGAGGAGGTAGAAGGGGTCACAGCTGAAATGGTAGCTATGAGGACTGTAATATTGCAAAACAGAATGGCCTTAGATTTTATCCTGGCAGAAAAAGGGGGAACATGTGCAATAATAGATCGAGAATGTTGCACTTTTATTCCCGATGCTTCCTCCAACATTACCAACTTGGCTGCCCATATCAGAATGGAAGTAGCTAAAATAAGGAAGGTAGGAGCTGAATTCCATGGTTATAGCTCCAGTGGAGTTTGGTGGCCATTTAATATGTTTGGAGGGACTTGGGGAATGATTGTCCACTATGGATTGATTGTATTACTAGTTGTACTCGTAATTTGTCTGATGCGATGCTTATGGTCTTTTGTATGTATTCGGCAGGGACTGTAGTTATCAAAAGTTTGATAAAAGGATGGAATGATGAAGTCAAGTAAAGTTACAAAAATAAGAAAAAATTAAAATAGGTTTCAGGGCTAGCTTACAGTTTACATTTAGTGTCAAATTAGGCTTGTCTAAGGTTGCGGGGTGTGGGAGATAATAATCCTATAACATTGTCTCCCAAGTGAAGGAGCTAAAGAAATCTTTGAAGTGAGATGCCATAAACCAATGTTTATGGGGAGCAGGCAATAAAGGAAGAGAGAAATAAACAGTCACATCTTTGTAAACAAAAGACCTATGTTTATGAGGGACCAAATGACAGAGGAAGCAGCGAACAGAGCAAGGGTGGTCTATTTGGAGATAAAACAAATGGACAATGTTTTTAGTATATCTTGTACCATGTAAAAAAAAGGTTTGATGTGATGCATTCTGTGGAAACCTTTTCCAGTACTTCTGACCATGACTAATGTCTGTGGAATGTGATAAGGGGACAAAAAACCTATTTAAAGCAATGTAATTCTGTTGTTCAGAAAAGGTGACTGAGCACAGTCAAGTGTCTGGGTTGGTCACTTGACTGTAGTTCTCCCTCCCTTCCATCGGCCGATGTTAAGTAAAGTTTTGAACTGGTCTACCAAACAGTGTGTGGTGTCTGTTTATTAAGAAGCGAACCTGGTTTAGTAGTTAAAATAAGTAGCTTTTTCAGATACATTGTCCGAAGCTCATTCAGGATCGGTTTCAAATACCAACCTATTGATTGGGTGCACTCTCAATCTTGCATCAATTTATGACTTACTTTTTTACGGCTGGCAATGGCTTGTTGCAGCCACAGGAGTTCCATCGCAAGGTTGCTTCTGTAGTTCTGAAGATCCTCATATGCTGTGGGCATCTCTTTCCTTTGCAATTTATACAGAGGTTCTGTGGAATCAAATGTCAACATTCCCCAGAATCAATCTTTTAGAAACATAGAAACATAGAAATTTGGTGCAGGAGTAGGCCATTCAGCCCTTCGAGCCTGCACCGCCATTCAATATGATCATGGCTGATCATATTGATCATAACTTTTCTGAACCTTATTCTTATACCAATCACCAACAATTTTTAAAGAGTTAGGGGCAGTGGTTTGATCATATTTTAAAATATACTCTCATTTTTGAAAGGCAAGGCACAAAAGTTAAAAACTTTATAGCAGAATAGATCCTTAGAACTTTTGATCTGATATAAATAAGAATGTATTAGAAACATTTGATCACCTATCTGCAGAATTGTTTTCTTTTCCTCTCACCTCAGCAAAATATCCAACTTCCCCCTTAGTAGTTTCAAAATTTGGAATCTTAATTCCTGAAGCATAAAAACTACCCTTAATCTGAAGAAGGGTCTCAACCCGAAACGTCACCTATTCCTTTTCTCCAGAGATGCAGTCTGACCCACTCCAGCTTTTTGCATCTGTCTTCAGTTTAAACCAAAGCATCTGCAGTTCCTCCCTGCACAAAACTATTCCAAGTATTTGCAACCTTGGTGCAAACAATTAACATTGCAAAACATTTTATAAAGACATTGGTCTATTAATTTAACAAAGTCTTATCATTAGCGTACCATTCTTTGCATCTTGCAATTTACTTGCGACGCCATCAGCAGATGCATGCTCCGGTGTTGTGCCACCACATGCTGACAGTACTGTGGTGCAGCTCTCAAGGACTTTCCTCTCAACACCATCTGCACAGGATGCTTCCTCTGTCTCAAACAGTGCACTCACACCTTCGGTCTGTGCTGCCTCCCAGTGTGAACTGGTGTCTGTACTCAGAGCGCTGGCAACAAGCTGCATGGGAGCACTTTGTCCGCTGGTGGGATTCCTGCCATCACAAGAATCTTTTACTGGTTCATCATTCTCGATCAGCGAACAGTCAGCACTTTTATCAGCTTCAGGACAGATTGCTTGAGATGTTTGGGTTTTAGATACTTTGTGCACGTTGTCCATTCCTGCAATCTGACAAAGATGAAAACAAATGCTGTCATAATAAATTTTCAAACACCAGTCAGTAGAAAAAGCTGGGGAGTTGCCATTTCTTCAAATAAGGAATTTTAGGTCTAGCTCATGCAAGAAATATGACAAGCTGTTAAATTACTGCCCTGATCACATGTACAATGGTGGTTTCATTAGCTGCAGCATAGTGTGTGGCAATATTAATATTCAATCTGATAATTGCTCAATGGTATCAAATCAAAATCGGTGCAATGCTTCCTAGAATCAATGAATGATAGAATGGCTGAAAGGAGGCCATTTTGCCCATCATGTCCTTGTTAGCTCTCTACAGACGTAACTCACTATTCCACTCCCTTGGTCCTTTCTCAGTTGCCTTCCATTCTTTACTCACTATAAAATCATCCAGGTCCCTCTTGGAGGCCATAATGCGGTCTGCCTCCACCAATTTGTTTTCTCTATAAAAAACACAAAGTTCTGGAGGAACTCAGCAGGTCAGGCAGCATTTGTGCAGGCAATGGATAGGGGATGTTTTGGGCCAGGACACTTCTTCAGATGGATTAGAATTGAAGAGATAAAGCTGGAAAAGAGAGGTGGAGGTGAGACAAAGCCTGGGAAGTGATACGTGGATACAGGTGAGGGGAGATGGATGTAATTGGCAGATGGGTGGAGTACGAAAGGTTAGAAAGGTTAGAAAGGAGACACAAGTGTATTATATAAGGAGAGTGAAACGCCTTAAAGCCAAGGGTAGGAATATGGGTGGAAGGGGAAAGTCGGGGGGCTGATAAATGGAACACGGGGATGGGAGATGAGCTTACATATTCATAAGTGATAGAGGAAGAATTAGGCCATTCGGCCCATGAAGCCAACTCCGCCATTGAATCATGGCTGATCTATCTCCTAACCCCATTCTCCTGCCTTCTCCCCATAACCCCTGACACCTGTACTAATCAAGAATCTATCTATCCCTGCTTTAAAAATATCAATTAAGTTGGCCTCCCCAGCCTTCTGTGGCAATGAATTCCACAGATTCACCTCCTTCTGATTGAAGAAATTCCTCCTCATCTCCTTCCTAAAGGAAAGTCCTTTAATTCTGAGGGTGTGGCCCTCCCTCATCCTTCTAAACTCCAACAAGTACAGGCCCAAAGCCGTCAAATGCTCATCATATGTTAATCCAATCATCCCTGGGATTCCTTACGGTTGAGGGGAAAGGAGCAGGAGTCAAGAATGTTTAATTGTCATATTAAAGCACATGGCATTGGGGTTCAGTATTGATGTGGATAGAGAACTGGCTGGCAAACAGGAAGCAAAGAGTAGGAGTAAACGGGTCCTTTTCACAATGGCAGGCAGTGACTAGTGGGGTACCGCAAGGCTCAGTACTGGGACCCCAGCTATTTACAATATATATTAATGATCTGGATGAGGGAATTGAAGGCAATATCTCCAAGTTTGCGGATGACACTAAGCTGGGGGGCAGTGTTAGGTGTGAGGAGGATGCTAGGAGACTGCAAGGTGACTTGGATAGGCTGGGTGAGTGGGCAAATGTTTGGCAGATGCAGTATAATGTGGATAAATGTGAGGTTACCCATTTTGGTGGCAAAAACGGGAAAGCAGATTATTATCTAAACGGTGGCCGATTGGGAAAGGGGGAGATGCAGCGAGACCTGGGTGTCATGGTACACCAGTCATTGAAGGTAGGCATGCAGGTGCAGCAGGCAGTAAAGAAAGCGAATGGCATGTTGGCTTTCATAGCAAGAGGATTTGAGTATAGGAGCAGGGAGGTTCTACTGCAGTTGTATAGGGTCTTGGTGAGACCACACCTGGAGTATTGCGTGCAGTTTTGGTCTCCAAATCTGAGGAAGGACATTATTGCCATAGAGGGAGTGCAGAGAAGGTTCACCAGACTGATTCCTGGGATGTCAGGACTGTCTTATGAAGAAAGACTGGATGGACTTGGTTTATACTCTCTAGAGTTTAGGAGATTGAGAGGGGATCTTATAGAAACTTACAAAATTCTTAAGGGGTTGGACAGGCTAGATGCAGGAAGATTGTTTCCGATGTTGGGGAAGTCCAGGACAAGGGGTCACGGCTTAAGGATAAGGGGAAATCCTTTAAAACCGAGATGAGGAGAAAAGTTTTTCACACAGAGAGTGGTGAATCTCTGGAACTCTCTGCCACAGAGGGTAGTTGAGGCCAGTTCATTGGCTATATTTAAGAGGGAGTTAGATGTGGCCCTTGTGGCCAAGGGGATCAGAGGGTATGGAGAAAAGGCAGGTACGGGATACTGAGTTGGATGATCAGCCATGATCATGTTAAATGGCGGTGCAGGCTCGAAGGGCCGAATGGCCTACTCCTGCACCTAATTTCTATGTTTCTATGTTTCTATATGTATGGACAACAGAAGAATGAAACTGTTACTTGCAACATCTCCACTGGCCTGTAAATGCAATATACACAGATAATATAAAATCTATTTTTTTAATTCAATAAATCAATAAGTGTAATTCTAGAGCAAAAACAGAAGCTCTTGGTGGGACCTAAGAGTCCACAGAGTAGTGTCTGGGGGTCTAGATGGTGGAAGGCATGTGTGCAAAGGACAGAGAGCAGGGGGAGGAGTATTATTTCAAATTGGAAATATTATTTATTCTATGTTGCCTCTCCTCATTCTTCCTATGAAAATGTATCACCTCACCTTTCACCACGTTAAACTTTATCAGTCTGTTCCACTAGTCTGCAGCAACCCATCACTGTGCTCTTTGCAGTCCACCACACAGCCCAGTTTTGTCCCTCCCCAGTTGCTGCACCAGTGTGCACTTTATCCAGCACTCTCTGCTTCGCAGACATCATTCCTGTAAGACCCAATCAATCTCCACCTCAGAGTGGTATGAATGGATTTCCAGTTAATGCATTGGTTGCAGCATCTCACAGGCTGAGAGCTGCCCATCCCCCACCCTGCGTGGGACAGTCAGCACCACACTACACTGATTAACCCAGGAGCTTGGGAAGGATATTGTCCAGCCTCCGGCTACAATAGAACTGTTAAAAGGTACTCAATAATACAAGACTTTAATAGAAATACCGCTCACAGTAGCCATGTTGAAACATCTACTATGTTACCAACATTATTTGAACAATTGGGGAGATAAAGATATTAGTGTGTCGGTTTCAATGGGAAGAGCAAATGAAATTCATGAAGCAGTTATGTTAGGGCAGGATAGTAAAGTAGCAATCAGATGAGGTAGAATTAAAACATTGGAAGGAGACAAAGCAAAGGTGGGCAATTTGCAGCAAAGGAACCAAACATACAAGATACAAGATTTACAAGATACAAGATACAATTTAATTGTCATTTGGACCCCTTGAGGTCCAAACGAAATGCCGTTTCTGCAGCCATACATTACAACAAATAGACCCAACATGTAGGAAATTCAAGGTGAAATTAGAGTTACTGTTTTAAATGTTAGAAGTAAAGTTAGGAATTTAAAGCCGGTTTTGACAGCAAGGACAGCATGTGCAGCAATTAGAAATTCTTGTGATGGAGATGAGGTCAGCAGCTAAACAGGTGCAAACGGTTAAAGAGGGAATAAGCAGTCTTAAAAGGAACCACATCAAGATGGTGATGGAGGCATCTTGACATGTATTCAGCAAGTAGGATTCACAATAGGGAATAGATTTCCAGAGCGGCACACTTAACAGGATGACAGATGACTTGAATGAGGTCATTGGCCATCGTTACAAATGAGAAAGGGAGTATCTTTTAAATAAGGTTGCTGCAGGAAGCAGCCAAATAGAGTTGAAGCTAAGTCACGTGGTAAAATGTGTTATCCAGTCAGGTGCAAAGATAAATCAGATTTAAGCAAAAGTACTTCTTTGGTTTTAAAGGAGATTGTTCTCAAGAGGAAAAGATTGGTATTGATGTTGGCTAAAAGAAACATAAGCTGTTCTCACAACAGTGAAGGTCAGTGAAGAAAGCTATAGTTAATGGCTGTGATAATACTTGCAGATCTTTTCTAGCAGGGTATGATGTCAGACAGTCTTTGAAAGAAAAGATGCATTAATATAGCGACCTTCATAACCTCTGCACATCCCAAAGAATATAACAGTTGTTAACCAAGGAGCAGTGTAGCCAATTTATGCACATCACGTTTGATAAAGAACAAAGTGATAAATAACCTGCAACTGGTAGGAATGACAATGGTTAAAGAGTAAGTGCAGCCCAAGATACTGAGATCTTTTCAAACACATCAGTGGATTGACCAGGATTCGGAACATGCCCAGGACATGGATCGATTTACTTTATTGATATTCTTTCCTTTACACTATTCACGGAGGTTCATAGGAACATAAGAAATAGAAAAAGGAGGTGGTTTTGTGGTCCTTTCAGCCAACTCTACCATTGGACAGGGGTTTAGTTTAGTTTAGAGATACAGCACGGAAACAGGCCCTTCGGCCCACCGAGTCCACACCGACCAGCAATCCCCGCACATTAACACTATCCTACGCCCACTAGGGACAATATTTACATTTACCAAGCCAATTAACCTAAAAACCTGTATGTTTTTGGAGTGTGGGAGGAAACCGAAGATCTCGAGGAAAACCCACACAGGTCATGGGGAGAACGTACAAACTCCGTACAGACAGCACCCGTAGTCAGGATCGAACCCGGGTCTCCGGCGTTCCATTCGCTGTAAGGCAGCAACTCTACCGCTGCGCCACCGTGACCGCCCTTCCCTGCATACTCCAGCTGGAATGTCACCAATGTTCTGCAGATCTGTGGTAAAACCTTCAGTCCTCTATTCCAAACTACTTGTAATAAAGGCCAGATTGTCGCCTGTCTTCTCAATTGCTTGCTGTAACCCTACAAGCTTCCACAGATTCACGCAGAGAGGCATCCAAACCTCTTTGGTCACCAATATTAATAATTAGGCCTTCATTTCATCTTGCCAAAGGAATAGCCTCACACGTTCTCCCATCATATTCCATCTACCAAATTGTTGTTCACTTGTTTAACTTCTTTAAGTCCTTTTGCTAAGTTGGGACGTAATGTTGACACATGACATAGGTTTGGCTGCACTTGTTCAGATTGCAGCTCTACAGGAGGGTTGTTGTATCACTGGAGAGAGTGCAGAGGGGATTCACCAGGATGCTGCCTGGATTGGTGAAGAATTTCATCAGAATTTGTGATAAACCACGTCATTTTGAAGTTTTCTGAATTTCACATATGGTTATTTCCAAGTAGATGTTGGGAAATAGATGTCTAATAATTTGCACATGCATTATTTTGTGGTTAAACTGAAGATCTGTGTACATTTATCACTAGAAAGACCATCTTCCTGTAAATCAATTGACTGAATTCACTCAGGTTAATTACTTTCAGATAAGGGATAGGATTCAGAATTTGTTTGTAGAAAGGCAATATAGCTCGAGTATTTGAATCTCTGGAGAGGTTTCCAAAATGAAGAAAATGATTGCAGTTGTTTCTTGAAATTGGCATTAGGCTACACCTACATTAGGCAGCAAGTAATGTCAGCATTCCAAAATCTTCCAGATGTTCTGATTAACACTTTACGTTCGGTAGAAACATAACTAAACAAAAGTTTAGTTAATGTGCAAGGTTTAGATACAAATACACGTTACATACCTGATTCCTAAATTTGGGTCTAGGCAACACTTTCCCATCCCATTCCAAATTGTCCAATCCTCCTTCAATTTCTTTCACAATGCTCTCATAATCTTGACGTAAACTTCTGAACTTTTTTCTTATCAAATAACCTCTACCATAAGCCTACAAAAAGGACAAAAATGCTTATGAAATTACTGTATATAACACATTTCTTACACGATAAGCAGCACTCCTAGTGTAAATTAATCCATGTCCCTGTTAGTTTGTCAGAATACAGACAGTTCCGCTGTAACACGAGTTTTCATAACACAAATTTGATAACGGGAACTAAAGAGCTACTTAAAAGTTACTTTGGAAATTAGCAAGCAGATAAAAAAGGAAAACAAAGTTTTGTGGGGAAAAAAATATTTCCATGTTACCTCTCCGCAGCAATCAGACATCATAAGAACAGCTTAAGAATACAGTCTGCCAGTTTGACCATTGGCCATTGAAGTTGACAAGCAATTGCCTCTATGGACACTTATGCAACAATATTCTATTAAATAATGCAACATACAGTTTTTTGTACTTTTCGCTTGTAGTGACAAATGTAAACTAAGTTAAAGCTATTGAAAAGACTGTTACATTTGAACATCCTTCAGGGGGAAAAGCACTGTTAGTGTGAGTCTCAAACTCTCTAGCCCCTAACCCCCTTTTCCCCACTGACACAATGTAATTTTCTATAACACAAGGTTTCTTTGAATGCATCTATCAAGTTATGGCAGAACTACCTGTACTGTTATCTGCTCCATTTGAAATAACTATCTGTTCCGCCGACTCCCCCTGACATCAGTCTGAAGAAAGGTCTCGACCCGAAACGTCATTCCTTCTCTCCAGAGATGCTGTCTGACCCGCTGACTTACTCCAGCATTTTGTGTCAACCTTCCATTTTAAATAACATTCAAATTTGTTAACCAACACTGCATGTCACAATACCAATAGATGGAATTAACTGAAGTGTTAACAATAATTCAATAACTATTGACTTTACAAAATCAAAATCATCTTCTTTATTACTCAACTCCCCAAATAGTTGCTCATCAGGCTTCCAAATGAAACGCATTTTTTTTTGTATTTCACATATTTTTTTAATATTGGAAGGCCATACGCAGATGGCTAAAAATCACAAAATACCCAATGAAATTTAATCGTGGTAATACATGTAATTGTTTTGCATTAACATGCAAATTATTTCATTCAATAGGATGCTCAGTGATTGTTCAAATCTTAACGGCACTAAAACAATTTTGAAAGCACACCACACTTATCATGCAAATACAGGTTTTGCTCAGTTAAGGAGTTACACAAGGGAAACTCCGAGGCTTCAGTGTGGACTTGGATATTATAGTGCTCTGGCCTCCCAGAGAAGCAATCTTTCAAACATGTCATGTTCATAAGTTGTAGGAGCAGAATTAGGCCATTCGGCCCATCAAGTCTGTTCTACCATTCAATCATGGCTGATCTACCTTTCCCTTCTCCCCATAACAGTCTTCCGTGGCAATGAATTCCACAGATTCATCACGATCTGGCTATAGAAATTCCTTGTCATCTCCTTGCTAAATGAAGGTCCTTTTATTCTGAGGCTTTGGCCTCTGGTCCCTAGCAGAACCATCCTCTCCACATCCACTCCTCTCTGCCTGTACCAAATGGACATGAAAAGCCCCAGTGAGCAGCAGGTTCATTCTCTGGGCAGCCAAAGGAGGTTCGATGTCACCGCTGCAGTTTTCTAGCCCTGGCATGAACATCTCCGGTGTCCTTTCTGCATTGTTTCAATTTAGTTTACCATATTTACCGCTCAAGGGATTTTCTCCCTGGGAGGAAATCAAATATAGCAAACTGCTGAAGGAACTCAAGAGGGCCAAAGAAAATGAACAATTATTTTAGCTGGTGTTTGTAGCAATATTCTAGAATTTCTAGCCACTGTCCAATTTAATTTACTGCCTCCACTTGGACCCCTCTGTTCTGAGTTTCTCATGTAGCTTAATGAAATTGCAAAGTACAGCTACAATCTTCCAGATTGAATCTCAAATCCAACAGGTCAAAGCCACTAATTTTGTTTTCAGAAATACGGTGATAATTGTTCAGCTGAGGTTCTGCAAATGCACTGTCTGAAAGGGTGCTGGAAACCAATTCAATTTTGGGTTTCAGAATGTACAGGTAATTGGTAACAAAAATTGCAGGCTCGAGGAAAAGAGCTAGAGGAAAGGGACAAGCTTAATTATTTTACTAAAAGCCAACACAGGCTCAACAAGCCATAAGTGTGTTAGAGAATCAGGGCTATTATTTCACCTCTCGAGTTTCCATTCGGTTTGACGTTTGGTAACCTTTTTAAACCAGCACTCTGATGCAATTTGATGAAAGCAAAAATCAATGGCTCAGGCAGCAATACTTTAGTCCTTATTAGCAGAACATGTTTCATTCTGAGTAGGAAGGAACAGCAGATGCTGGTTTACACTGAAGATAGACACAAAGTGCTGGAGTAACGGGCAGCATCTCTGGAGAGAAGGAATGTGTGTGGTTTTGTGTCGAGACCCTTCTTCAGCATCTGCAGTTCCTTCTTACACATTTTGTCTGCGAAATCTCCTTAAGGTATGCCTACTTTGAAGAAGTTCTCCTCCTCTCTCCAACAAATCTGAAGCAGGGTCTCAACCCGAAACATCCCCCACTCCTTCCGTCCACAGATGCTGCCTCTCCTGCAGAGTAAATTCAGGAATTTGGTGTCTATCTTTGGTGTAAACCACATCTGCACTTCCTTGTTACACAATAACAAGCATATCCTTGATAAGGATTGTAAAATAGTTATTTGAGATTTAGTGATAAGATCATCCGGTGTAGACACTAAATGCTGGAGTAACTCTCAGGCAGCATCTGAGGAGAGAAGGAATGTATTGTATTGTATTGTATTGTATATCTTTATTGTCATTTCCTGAGTATTCGCATACCCAGAGGAAACAAAAAAACGTTGCTCAACCAGTGTCCATTCAGTGTGCATGAAAAAATAAATAGAAATAAAAATAAAAAATACATGTCATGAACAAATTTTACACTCTACTAAACATTCAACAGCCGTTCCGACCGGCAGCGGCACAACAGTGGCTCTGCTGCAGTGTGGGGGTTTGTGCGCGATACTTGGCAGGGGGCAAAGTCCATTTAACAGTCTTATAGCCTGTGGGAAGAAGCTGAGGAGCATCCTGCTGGTTTTGCAGCTGATGCTCCTGTACCTCTTCCCAGATGGGAGGATGGAGAAAATGTCATGCGATGGGTGGCGTTTCGGGTCGAGACCCTTCTCCAGACCGATGTACATTTGGTGATTTTAGTATTATGGTAGTGGGTGTGTTGTCACTGTTTGGTTTGTTCCGTGAATGTTAATTTAGTAAAACGTCACTACATTTAATTGATTAATAACAAGTCTGACCTGCAGACGACAGACTCCGCGCAGCCCCGCCGCCATTTTAAACGGTATCTAAGGAAGTGACGCAGGAGGAGCCAGTGCACCAATGGCTGCAGCAGTGCTGGGTGACTGACGGGGGCTGTACCCAATGGAGGGCGGGTCGGTGGGCGGGACTTCCGCCCAGCCCGGCAGACATGGACGACAGGGAGTACAGCCTGACGGCCGAGCAGCGCGCCGTCAAACGCAAGTACCCGCCCGTCACCAAGAAGTACGAGTGTGAGTGAGTGAGTGGGGCGGGCATGGCATGGTATAGCAGGGGGTGCTCGGGGCCGGGATCCCGCCTGGTCTCCCCGATGAGGCGCGGGGCCTGTGTCCGTCCCCAGGGTCGGGCCGTTGCCGGGGCGACGGCGGGGCCTAGTCAGTGTTTAAGAGGGAACTGCAGATGCTGGAGAATCGAAGGTTACACAAAAGTGCTGGAGAAACTCAGCGGGTGCAGCAGCATCTATGGAGCGAAGGAAATAGGCGACGTTTCGGGCCGAAACCCTTCTTCAGACTGATCGGGGGCGGGGGTGGGTGGGGACAAGACAGGGAAAAGGAGGAGTAGCCAGAAGGCTGGGGGGTGGGAGGAGACAGCAGGGGGGCTGAGGAAGGGGAGGAGACAGCAAGGGCTAACAAAATTGGGAGAATTCGATGTTCATGCCCCCGGGATGCAAGTCAGTCAGTGTGTGGGCACAAGCCTACAGGAAAGAAGCCAATTGAAGAAGGGTCTCGACCCGAAACGTCATCCATTCCTTCTCTCCACAGATGCTGCCAGTCCCGCTGAGTTACTCCAGCTTTTTGTGTCCACCTTCTTGAGCGAAATGTTTACAGATACAGCGCAGAAACAAGCCCTTCGGCAAACCGAGTCTTGGTTTCTTGGTCCTCCAAAATATTCCAAATGGAATTTAAACTGGAGCTGGTGAAGGGGGGGCTTCAGCCAGAAAGGGTTATTGGGACCGGCCATCCCTGTCCACTAGCACTATCCTGAACGCACTAGGGACAATTTACAATTTTTACCCAAGCCAATCAACCTACAAACCTACACCTCTTTGGGATGTGGGTGGAAAGCGGATAACCCAGAGGGAGCCCACGCGGTCACAGGAAGAACGTGCGAACTCCACACAGACCGTACACATAATCAGGATTGAGACTGGGTCTCTGGTGCTGTGGCAGCAACTCTACCCGCTGCGCCACCGTGATTTGGACTTAAAGACGAGGTGCTAAGTAAAAGGTCAGCTATGATCCTACTGAAGAGTGTAAGGGGCACAAGGGCTTTACAAACATGAAGCTATTTTATAAGCGCAATAAAAGTCAAGTAGCACAGAAAGAGAACACTGACAACTCACTGAAGGTGATCACCATGTAAGGAATTTGTTCAAGAAGGAACTGCAGATGCTGGAAGATCGAAGGTACACAAAAATGCTGGAGAAGCTCAGCGGGTGCAGCAGTTTGAAGAAGGGTTTCGGCCCGAAACGTTGCCTATTTCCTTCGCTCCATAGATGCTGCTGCACCCGCTGAGTTTCTCCAGGATTTTTGTGTACCACTCACCATGTAAGGAAGGTGGTGCACTCCACTTCATCACTAGTGGGAGTACTCTACCATTTATTTTGGCTAAACCCATAGTGGTTTTAAATGCCTCTTTCCCCGCCACCATCACCTTGTCCTATGGTCATAAAAAACTCCATACTTCTCATCGCCAGAGATGTTATGTCTCTTCTGTATGCTCTTCAATGCCTTTGCATCTTTCATAAAATCTGTGGCCCAGAACTGGGCAATGGTTGAGCCACTGTTGTGTAAATGTTCATTATATCTTCCTGAATCTTGTACCAATACCTGTACGTATAAAATCTTTAAACTTATTTTGACCATTTTAAGCTTCCCGTCAATAGTTGCACGTATGTCCTCACACATTTGTCGAAAGGAACTGCAGATGCTGTTTTTTACACAGAAGACAGACACAAAATGCTAAACTCAGCGGGACTGGCAGCATCTATGGAGAGATCTCACCCCAGAGATACTGCCTGTCCAGCTGAGTTAATCCAGCATTTTGTGACTTTCCTCAAACTTATACGTACCTTTTTAGAATTGTGCCATCCTCACATTCTTAGTATTAAAACATAGTACATAGCTTTCCTCAAGAATAGTTTTTGGAATTCTGAAATCAGCATTATAACCAGATGATCAGTTTTGGATCTGTTGATTAACGGATATACTGTATATTGACCCTAGTGCATTCTCTGCCACACAAGGCAGTGGAGGCCAATTCACTGGATGTATTCAAGAGAGAGTTGGATATAGCTCTTAGGGCTAACGGAATCAAGGGATATAGTACTGATCCTGGAATGATCAGCCATGATCATATTGAATGGCGGTGCCGGTTCGAAGGGCCGAATGGCCTACTCCTGCACCTATTTTCTATATCTCCTTTATTGTGCTTTTAAAATCGCCTCTGATTTTTTTTTAAATGTTTGTAAATCAATCTTGCCCGTTCCACTATCCTGTAAGATAATGGCTGATATTTGACTTGGTACCTATTTTCTTTAGTAACAACATATCATTCAATTTGGTTACTAATTATAAACCTGTATTGAATATATTCAGTGACTGAACAGTGCAGTAGGGCTGTGAAATCCAATAGGTCATACCCTCTGTGTAAAGAATTTATCCCCATGTGTGACTCCGACCCCCTCTGTTGTAGACTCCCCAACCAGGAAAAAACTTTACATCCACCCCTTCAACGAAATTACTGCTCATTCAGTTCAAGAGCCAAATTGTGTTACAATGTCTGTCATTACGATTTCAGTTAAACTTGAGCATGGACAATGCATTCCTCCCCATAGTTGGGTCACTCAGTGCTTATAACATTTGTGAAAAAGAGAAATTCAAAGGTAATTGGTTTTGTGGTGAACTTTATCTTCCCAGGAAAAACACAAGTGACTCAAATTGCAAACTTATGGTTTAATACCCCAGACAATGGAAACACTTTGTGTCTGCTAATGCTTCTGTGAAGTGCCGTGAAATATTTCTGCTTTGTTGACGTTGAAAAATAATGAGGTAGACAGCGTTCTCGATCCCTGATACTTGATGTGACTTTGGGCAGGAAAGTCCAATCTCTGCTTTGGACAAAATGATATAAGTTGATATAATGTGGAGCAATTAACAACATCAGTAATTGAACAAGTTCATGTACCCTTTTGGTGCTAAGGGATAAAACTGTCCACGTATATATTTTGCAGTGATATTTTTAGGCGTTTCATGACTGATAACTTACTGACATTGATATTGAGTTTTCAATTCTGTTTTCTCTTTAGATTTGGATCACACTGCTGATGTTCAGTAAGTTCTCAAAATGTCTATTGTAAAGTGAACTGAAAGAGGTGCTAACATAGCTCAAATGTTTTAGCAGAGAGGAGTTTATATACTACTAGACCAAGTATTAGACCAAGGGGTGGAGAGGGAGGGGGGTAGAGAGGGTGGAAGCGAGGGTAGATAGGGAGGGGGCATCTACCGCCTCCACCCCTCCCCATCTCCCTGCTACACCCCGCCCCCACCGTCTCCCAATGCCACCCCACTCCCCACCCCATTTCCCTCATCCTCCTGCCCCTCACTCCCATTCCCTGCCCCAGGACCTACCCCGGTCGTAGAGCAGTGCCAGGGCCTGGTTCTCATACGCGGCCCGGCCCTGGCTATAGACTCCAGCCGTCAGCTCGGCCGCCGCCTGGGCTGCAGTCCAGGCCCTGACTTCATCTCCGGGCTTGTCCTGACACCGGACCCAGGCTCGCCCTTGGTTCCAGCAGCGGCTTCCTTCTCAGCTCCGGTCACGGCCCCATCCCAAGCCCCGAGCTCGGCTCTCACTGCAGCTGGAGCACCAGGCTCGACTCCAGCCAGGGCCCGCGGCACCACCCTCGCTATCGGGCGCCAGGAGCCGCCGCCACGCGAGCGCTGGAGTGCCCCTCCCTCCCGGAGTGTCCCGTCCTGCCTTGCGAGTGCATTGTGACGTCACTTGGGGGGGGGGTTCCGAAAAGGGTGAGTTTTCGGGCTTATTTTAAAACTTTAAACAATTAAAAATTCCAGAAATATAGGCGGGAATATGACGGGAAGATGTTTATTGCCTCGACGGGGAAAATGTGAGTAGAATGTGTGAAAATGGGAAGGCCGTGGCCTAGCGTTTGGAAGAAAATAGGAATTAACCAGAATTCTCACGCGCACACACACACACACACACACACACACACACACACACACACACACACACACACACACACACACACACACACACACACACACACACACACACACCCTCAAACACACACAAACGCACACACAATTGAACACACTCAAACACACACACGCACACACACACACACACACGCACGCACGCACACACACACACACACACACATACACACTCAAACAAGATGAAGAGTTTTAGTATTATAGAGATGTAATTAATGAATTACAGAATTAAAGCTTGCATTCATTTCAAAATGTTTCATTGATGTTGTATCATCTTTCTATCTGTCCAGTGTAGAACGTTGAAACCTGTGTGCCTTTTGAATAATCAACTAAGCATTATTTTTAATTAACGTGTCACTTCACAACCAAGGCTTACTTATTAAAGTTTCTACTGGTCATTAGCACATAAATAATCCCCCATATCGCTAAGATTTAACTTAGTTAGGCATGTAAAGTATTTCATGCTTTTCCAATTGAGTTCCAAACATTGACCTTCTTCCAATTAGAATCTGGCCTAGCAAACGGACCATATCTAGAAAAAATATTTTGAATGATATTAATACCAAACTGCTTGCAGCTGTTACTTGTTGAATGAGTTTAGATACACCACACAAGCAGATTGGATGACATTAATGTGCTTTAAGTTTTTAATGAGGAGTTTCAAGTATTGTGACAATATTTAACATTTAAAGTTCCACAAAAGTTTACCAATTTGATACCAGGAATAGTAAAATTGAGAGGATGGCTCAATACTCTTGAGATGTTAGAGGAATGAGACTCGTACTAATTGAACCATGCACAATTCTTAAGCAGTTTGTGATGGATAGATGTGAAATTGGCTATTTCATTGGGGGGGGGGGGGGGGGGGGGGGTGTCAGTAGACAAGGGTGGACAAACTAAGGGACAAATCATTTAGCTGTGGAATGAAAATGGATTTCTGCATCCGAAAGGCTGTGGAGGCTGAGTCACTGAGTATGCTCAAGGCAGTCATTGATATATCTTTGGATGTCAAGAGAGAGTGCAGCAAAGTGGTACTGAAGCAAAAGATCAATAATAATCTATTAAAATGCAAAGCTATCAAAATGGACCCAATATTCCTGTTCCTGGGTATGTCAAAGGTATGGTAGGGAAATCTGAAAATGATGTGAAATGTGATCATGTTACCAATGCAATAATGGTACAATCGGGAACATGCTTTAAAGGTACTTTATTGTCACATGAAGCGGGCTGCAGTGAAATTCATTTTTGCATACAGTTCAGTACAAGTATTACTATATATAAGCTCAACTTAGATAGCATACAAGTGTATAGAAATAGTACAAATCAGTAATCAAGAGTCACAATTAGTGCCTGTTTCAAGTGCCAATAATGAGCTGGTACATGAGCTGTAAATGTTAGAAATGGTCACAACCTTTAAAATATGTTAACATTTAAATTTGAGTGCTCTTCACAACCAAGCCATTTGATGAAAGCTAGCTTCTATTGTTTCCTCTGTAAATCTCATTCCTGTAAAGCCCAGCACATCCTCAGACATGGGGTGTAAAACTGCCCACAATATTCCAAATGTGGCCCCACCAGTGATTTATAAAGCCTCAGCTTAATGCATATTTGTGGCTAAGAGAATGTGTAAACTATACTTCCTGCATATTACTTGGCAAGAGAATGAACTCTCAGTTCAAGGCCCTGAACTGTGCCCCTTTGTTTTCCAGGTTGCACTCATGGGGTGATACAGTTGAAGAGGCTTTTGAACAGGCTGTAATGGCCATGTTTGGCTATATGACAGACATAGAAACTGTGCAGCCCTTAACAACACTTGAAGTGAAGGCTGAAGGTTGTCTTACCTCTGTAGTAAATACATTATGGTTGATTTAATTGTATTTATAGATTTTCAACCAACTATGACCCTGTTATCCTCTATGTGAGCGTCCTTGTGTGGCAGGGTCATTTGTTAATCAGCTGCTTCGGGTACATGTGCTTGGTTTTGTGAGCATCAAGTCCTGTGATACTGGAAGGCTGCAGGGCATCAGTTTTAAATGTTCGTGCTGTTTTATGTGACTGCGTGATCTACATTTTTATTTGCCGGTTACCAGACTCCATTCAGGACGGCCAACTGTCCACCACAACTACCTTGTGTCTCCGAGCTAGCATCCAGCCAATATTGGATACACTTTGGCAGCTTACCCGAGATCTCATGGGCTACCTTGTGGAACCTTGTCAAAGGCCTTGCTAATGTTCATGTAGACTGCACAGACCTCAACAATGTGTTTAGGTGCCTCTTCAAACAAAAATCCAACAAATTTAGGGGATAACATTTACACTGGACAAGGCCATGCTGATTATCCCCAATCAATTAGGGACAGAAGACACTTGGAATAGAGAGAAGGCTGTAATTTGAAGATAGACACAAAAAGCTGGAGTAACTCAGCGGGACAGCAGCATCTCCAGAGAGAAGGAATGTGACGTTTTGTATCGAGACCCTTTCCTCAGACTGTAATTTGCTTTGCGGAGGGGTTTGTCCTCCAGAATGCATGAGTTTTGTAAGTTCAGTTTATTTTATTGTCAAATGTACCGAGGTACAGTGAAAAACCTGTGGTGCTGACGCAAGTAAAACGTTCATTGGTCCGCTTCGGTGTATATGACAATAAAATACTCTTGATACGCTACTACATACAAACTGCATTTTCCAGTCCGTTACTGAAAGAAACCCAACTGTAATTGTGGAAAATGGTTTAAGTGCATAGCTTCAATCTTTAGTTATTGCTGTCTTATGTGTGCTGTGAAACTATTGCTGATTTACCTGTCCTGCAGGATGTAAACCTGCAAAAGCAAAACATTCCATGGACTTCATAAGTTCGTAAATGATAGCAGAATTAAGCCATTCGGCCCTTCAAGACTACTCCACCATTCAATCATGGCTGATCTATTTCTCCTTCCTAACCCCATTCTCCTGCCTTCTCCCCACAACCCCTGACACCCGTACTAATCAAGAATCTATCTATCTCTGACTTAAAAATATCCATTGACTTGGCCTCCACAACTATCTGTGGCATTGAATTCCACAGATTTACCACCCACTGACTAAAGAAATTCCTCCTCATCTTGCTAAAGGAACATCCTTTAATTCTGAGGCTGTGAGCCCTGGTCTCAGACTGTCCCGCTAGTGGATACAGCCTCTCCACATCCACTCTATCCAGGCCTTTCACTATTCGGTAAGTTTCAATGCGACCCCCCCGGGGTCCTTTCAATGAGTTTGTGTTTTTCTGTGATCTCTGCTCCCCCATGTGACCCCCCATCCCCTCCCTCCTCCACCCTCCCTCTTAAATCCCTAGAGAGGGAGGGGGGGGGGGGGGGGTTGAGAGAGGGGGAGGGGTGTAGGGAGAAGGAGGGGGGGGGAGGGGGTTGAGAGAGGGAGGGAGGGGGAGGGGGTAGGGAGATGGAGGGGGAGAGGAGAGAGAGGTAGGGTGGTAGAGAGAGGCAGAGAGGGAGAGAGAGAGGAGGGGGTAGAGAGAGAGAGAGGGGGGGAAGTGGGAGGGGGTAGAGGGATAGAGGGAGGGGGTAGAGAGAGAGAGGAGGGGGGTAGAGAGAGAAGAAGAGGGGGGGTAGAGAGAGAGATGGGGGGGGTACAGTGGGGGGGGGGGGTACAGGGGGAGGGGGGAGGAGGGGGGGAAGGGAAGGAGGGGGTAGACGGAGAGGGAGGGGTAGAGAGGGAGAGGGAGGGGGTAGAGAGAGAGGGAGGGGGGTAGAGAGAGAGCAGGGTTGAGAGGGTGGGAGTGAGGGTAGATAGGGAGGGGGCATCTCCCTCCTCCACCCCTCCCCATCTCCCTCCTCCATCTCTCAGGTGATGCTGATCACCAGAAGATGCTATATGCTGTTGCTCAGTCAGTTGCAGGAATACTTGCATGATTAATATAATACAGTAATTCCACCCTAACTCTAATATTTCTGTTTTCTTTTAGGACATGACATGTTATCTCTACTCTATAATTTCATGGCTGAATGGCTGTATCAGTTCAGTGCAGAACTGTTTTTTATTCCAAGGGTCAGTGACTGTTTGAAAATAAGTTGTGCATGAACTAATATAGTAGTAACATGAAATGAATTGTTTGTGCTACTATAGCTATGTTGTAGAAAATCTGAACCAGCCCTCTGAAAGGTGTTAAGAATTTTAAGCAGTCCTGCAAATTTATACATTCCTACTTTAAATGTACATGAAATAAGTCCAGTGAAGGGTTTGAGAACTTTTGAATCATAGATTAAGCTCGCAGAGAAAGTGGAAACCTATTTAGCTCAGAGCGGATTATTTTATTGACAACAGTGTACCATTCGATGAGATCGGGTAGGTGCAGAGCTTATGAATTAATTAACCAGAGAATAACCCAATCATCTCCATTTTGAGTGCAAAACAATATTCTATAACCTAAAACACACTTTTTGAAAGAAATACTTTTATCAAAACATATTTTAAGTTGAGACAAATTTCCTGCGACAAAGATAGTCATACTAGTATGAAGGGCCCCTCTGGAATAGTGAAAGGCCTGGATAGAGTGGATGTGGAGAGGATGTTTCCACTAGTGGGAGAGTCTAGGACTAGAGGTCATAGCCTCAGAATGAAAGGACTTTCTTTTAGGAAGGGGATGAGGAATTTCTTTAGTCAATGGGTGGTGAATCTGTAGAATTATTTGCCATTGAAGGCTGTGGAGGCCAAGTCAATGGATATTTTTAAGGCAAAGATGGATAGATTCTTGATTAGTGCGGGTGTCAGAGGTTATGTGGAGAAGGCAGGAGAATGGGGTGAGGAGGGAGAGATAGATCAGCCATGATTGAATGGCGGAGTAGACGATGGGCCGAATGGATTCATTCTGCTCCTATCACTTATGAACCTATGACCTCTTTTTCCCCCCCCCCCCCCCCCCCCCCCCCCCCCCCCTTGAAAGCTTCAAGTGTGAGTAATCTCAATCTTGAACCTGTATCTTATCACACAAAAATACCTGGATACAAGGAACTGCAGATGCTGGTTTACAAAACAAAGGCATAAAGTGCTGGAGTAATTTCGCAGTATCTCTGGAGAACATAGATCAACAGTGTTTCTGGTTGGGGCCCGTCTATACATGTTTGGATGGGATGACCCAGTTAAAGTTAACCCATTTGTTGTCATTAGAAAGTTTACTAATTGCTGTTGCTGTTGTAAACGTTCCTTTGTTTCTCTTTTAGGAGATGAAAGTGATTCACTTGGACAGAAGTAATTATACAATTCGATCAATAGGGTAAGCCTGTACTTTCACAGAACAGTGGGAATACCAACCAAGTCTAGAGAATTAGCAATCTTTGGGTCCAGTGGCATTATTATTTTTGACTTTGCACTTTTATGTTTTATATATATAATATCATAGACACAAAATGCAGGAGTAATTCAGCGGGACAGGCAGCATCTCTAGATAGAAGGAATTGTTGGAGTTTCGGGTTGAGACCCTTCCTATTGTCTATTTACTCATCCCCATTACATTTTCATAAATAGGGATGAAATCTAATGGGTGAATTGAACGATGATTTGGGAGATGTGAGAGGTTTCAGAGGTTTCTTTTGTACTGTGGTGATTTTGAAGTTGTGGAAATTGACAATGAATGCCTGTGGGTTTGTGTGCAAATTATTATTCCCTTTGGTGATGAGAATAAGTGTATATTTATTGAGTTATTCTGATGCATCCACTGAACTGAGTGAGATCCATTTGCTGGGTACATTTGTTCAATGAAAATATGACCTTGTATCCTGTCTCTAACACTTAAGCCTACTTTCAATAAGCATTTTAGTGGAAAGGGGAGTTTGTGCAAAATTATTGTCTGGTGTCTCATATTTATATTTTTAAATGTACTCTGAAATGTACCAATTTTTTTTCTCCTCATAAGGTGGGGTGAAGAATTTGATATAGCCAAACATCCGCAGGTAAGGGGTGAAGTTGGAAATGTTAGTGGCCCTCCCTTGTGGCTTTAGAGATTGCCGTGTTCAAAGCCCAGAATCATACCCAGCAATTATTTTGTTGTCTTGTTTACACTTACAGGGCACTGAAGTGAAAGCCATCACATACTCAGCTATGCAGATTCACGAGGACGAATCTCCTCACATTTTTGTCATTATAGATATTTGATTTTTTATTTCTGTTTGCACTAATCTAAACTATGTACAAAGTATATCTTTTTAATGATTGTTGGTGATGGTACCTCTAAAAGTTGAAAGCGACATTGGTGTACAGCAGTGTGCCAGTGTGAACAGTTCGAGGTGTACCCACACCTTGATTTGTACACTAAAAGCATTGAGTATTTTGGTATTGGTAATAATGTGTCAAAGTGTGCTAAATAATTGCTAAGAAAATGGTCTTTAATATATTAAAATATATTCCTATACTGAACTGGATAAAGAAATCTGAATGTTTACAAGCCAGGGTAACAGATGATTGCAACGATGAGGCGGTAAATTAGAAATGAGTGTGCTGTGCTGTAGGGTATATCCCCATCTACTTGGAATAATTCTCATTTAGTAGATTGATCTACTATGGATGATGTACCTTTGAATTTCACATTTCTTTTACCAAATTCTCGCCCTTCTGGAACATTTCTTTTGTCTTTGGACAAGGTTACTCATCCACGTGTTGTGGCGGTCCCTGGGGGTTAGGCTACTCCTTGGGTCATCCCCCTCGGCCCTTGAGAGACAGGGACGATTGTCTGCCCATGGGGTTTTCCCGCTAGCTGCTCCAAGGCCGTTCTGTGTGTTTGCCATGATTCATTAAACGCCTTCTGAACCTGCCTGGCGTCTGGCCTTTTCCTGACCTCGTCCAGGCCTCTACAATGTTCAGCGAACATTGTGGTTACTGGTGACCTTTTTCAGTACTGGAGAAATTGTTTTTTTGGGGTATTATTTTTTTATATGTATATATCAGACATGAAACCTCGTGGAAGTGAAATATACCTGACAGATGAATGTGAACACAGCAAGCTGACCTTGTCACACATGCTGTAGATGGAGTGGTCTACCTGTTGAATGATGTGGTGTCTCTATGAATTAATGATATTGAGGATTTAGGATAAAATGTGAATAACAATCACGTGTACAGGAGGGAGGGAAACCATGAAGCCAACACTGAAAGCTCCCCACTGGTAATGCACAATGATCTTTTACTCTACAAATAAATTATTTGGAAAATTGAGAGAGTTTGCTGGAAATCTGAAATAACAAAGCAGTCAGTATAGGATTACTTCCCCATCATCAACTGCTCCCGTTTCCATTTCTCCCAGGCATCTTAGATCATAAAGAACAGACAATGTTTGAACAATGCCAGTCTGAAGATGGGTCCCGACCCAAAATGTCATCTGCCCTCTGTTATAGCACAGACATTGTGGGCTGAAGGGCCTGTTCCTGTACTGTATGGTTCTATAAAATGCCTTGTCTATTGGCTTGGCTGGAACCAGCAAAGGTTTTTATTGGCATGCATGGTCTTGTAGCTCCATGTCCAAGCAAAGCAAACTTCTTCCCATCTGTAAATTATCCCCGGAGAAATCCACGTTTGAGGGGAATATCAAAAGTATCTTAAATGCATGTTGTTTTCCCCATGAGCCAAGCCCAAAGCACTGGAGGAACTCAGCGGGTCAGGCAGCATCTGTGAAGGGAATGGACAAACGACATTGTGGGTCGAGACTCTTCTCCAGACTTGTCCTTTCACTCCACAGATGCTGCCTGCCTCACCTGCTGAGCTCCTCCTGCATTTTTATTTGTTCCAGATTCCAACATTTGCAGTTTTATGTCTCTCTGCTTTCCTCCTGCCTTGATCATGCGAGGGCATTGATGCCAATACTCCATCCAATCCCAGTAAACAACCAATATCATCAAGGAACCACACCACCTATCTGCAGCCTCCAGCTTCCAAGTGATTTAAATCTCTCCTTTTCACAACAGTTATTTTCTGCTTCAGGGGAACTTCTGCTTTTGGTTGTGGCTTCAGCTTCACCTACACACTGTAAAGATTGGACTTTTACTGTCAGATGTATCTTGATTGTGAATTATTTGAAGTATTCTTAATTTTTACTCTGATCAAGTTTTTAAGTACAATAAAGTTATCACAAAATGTCTTTGTTTCATAAACTATTTTGAACGTACTGTGTCTGGTTTGTCACACTTGCCAATATTAACATAACGGGCGGCACGGTGGCGCAGCGGTAGAGTTGCCCCATTACAGCACCAGGAACCTGGGTTCGATCCTGACTACGGGTGCTGTCTGTACGTTCTCCCCGTGACCTGCGTGGGTTTTCTCCGGGATCTACGGTTTCCTCCCACATTCCAAAGAAATGCAGGTTTGTAAGTTAATTGGCTTGGTATAAATGTGAATTGTCCCTAGTGTGTAAGATTGTGTAAGTGTGCAGGGATCGCTGGTCGGCATGGCTTCTGTGGGCCTGGATCTCTAAAAACTAAAAATATACTTGTATTTTCCATTTAACAGATTACCTTACAGGGGACTGAGATAACTGTAGGAAAAGGGTTTAACCATGAATGGAAGCTGTCTGATGCTCTTACCCTGCACACTGGGTGTATCTCCACACTCATTCCCTCAAAGAATGCTGCAGCACTCCCTCCACTGGTGTTGAGTATCAGAGGTCGAGCCAAGTCCATTAGTATGGAAACCAATCCACAGACCAGCTACTTTTGATGAGTCCCTTGCAGTTCCACAGTGAAATGTGTTCAGTTGTAATTTGTAACAGGAATGGAACAATGAAACAGGCTCCTGTACCTTCCTTCCGATGGTAGCTGCAAGATGAGAGCGTGGCCAGGATGGTGTGGGTCTCTGATGGTGCTGGCTGCCTGAGGCAGCGCCTCCTGTAGATCCCTTCGATGGTGGGGGGGGGGGGGGGTCAGTATCTGTGACGGACTGGGCAGTGTGTGGGGGGGGGGGGGGGGGGGGTCAGTATCTGTGATGGACCGGGCAGTGTGGGGGGGGGGGGGGGGGTCAGTACCTGTGACCAGGCAGTGTCCACCACTCTGTGGTCTCCCTCGTTCCTGAGCATTTTCTGCATATTATTGAATGAAAGAAAACATGCTGCCATATTGAACCAGACACAAGACATATTTATCATATATGTATCACAATTCTCTCCAAACTCATTTTGTTAATTTTTACTGCAGTAACAAAAATTAAATTGTAAATAAGATGTACTTCCATTGCCTGCCTGCAGGTGGAAGTAACAAACAGCTTCTCCATTAAGAGTGTAGACACAGACGACAGATGCTGGAAACTAGAGTAACTCAGCGGGTCAGGCAGCATCTGTGGAGATAGAGTGATAGTTGACATTTTGTATCAGGCCCTGTTCTGGTACAGTGATTGTTGGGACATCATTAATGAATTTATTCAGCTCCTTAAATGACACAGCGATTACAACAACAATACTAACATTAGCCATGGTTGTTGCTACATTGGAAATTATTAATAAATTGTTTTGTATTTTTGCACTGCACAATAGCCTGAATTGATACAGAAAGTGACCTTGATGCACAATCAAAGTGTTGACAGCAAGCTAAAGATAAGAGGAATGGCTATTGAACAAACCTGGTCAATCAGGATAACTTTTAAAGAACATTGCGAATGGCGGAGTCTCTGAGCTGGAGACACAAGCAGCAGAAATGAACCGGCGGCACATTCAGGGGCAGTTTCCTCCCAGCTGTTATATGATACGATGGAACATTATTTATCCCAGGAGGGAAATTAGTCTGCCATCCCGTCATAAAACACAAGAAGATACAAGATACTGTCCACACACAGCCAACTGTTCACACATCCAACCTGTGTCGTGAAGCCATTGGCCTGCACATTGCACTGGCCAGGATTAGAATCATTTCTAATTCAGCTATGGACAGAGAAAGTGTAAGCATCCACTTATTTCTTGCTGGAATGATGTCAGATTCCATTTCTGTGGAAGAGAGAGAGGAACATTTGTGGAGCAATTTCTTCATTAATCAGGTCTTCAGTTTCATAGAATCATGCAGTGTGGAAACAGGCCCTTTAGGCTCAACATGTCCCATCTACACTAGTCCCACCTGCCTGTGTTTGACCCACGTCTCTCTAACCCTGTCCTATCCATGTACCTGCCTAAATGTCTCTTAAATTTTGTGATAGTCTCTGCCTCAACTACTGTACCTCCTCTTGCAGCTCATTCCATACACCTCATGTACAGTCATCATGAAAGTACGATGATATTTCCAAATGTTATCCCAGTCACAAGCCTCAAGCAATCAACCGTCCAAAGTGACTTAAAGAGAAGAGATTGCCC
Source organism: Leucoraja erinaceus (assembly GCF_028641065.1). Lineage (NCBI taxonomy): Eukaryota > Metazoa > Chordata > Chondrichthyes > Rajiformes > Rajidae > Leucoraja > Leucoraja erinaceus. Next base: position 32,162,791 of record NC_073402.1, on the reverse strand, counting down.
ATGCACGAGTTTCATGTCTTCTCCAAAGTGTGAAATCTGCAGAGGTTTCAGAGTTAATTCAAAGTCTGCAGCTGTTTATATGGTAACCAGGTGTCTGAGTGACACATATGAGTTATTTTTTCTTCAATTAGCATAAAAATAACCATGTTGAGACTGAAACATAAAGAGCAGAAACATGGCGAGGTTGAGAGATGTACAGCATCATCAACACCAGCTGGGGTTACATTGTCTTTGCCCTTGCTCTGCCCAGCTTTCTACCTGAAATATACTGTATATGGCTGTTGACTTTGACAACCTTCACCACTCTCCACAATACCACAAATGTTGGGTCATTCGTAACTTTATCAAACACCTTCCTGAATTCCTATCCATGAGGTTTATATATATGTCACAGCGTGGAAACAGTGCCCATTGATCCAGCCTGCCCACACCAACCAACATACCCTGTGTCTGAAGTAGGGTCTCGACCCGAAACTCCATCTATTTCTTTCTCCAGAGATGCTGCCTGCCCCACTGAGTTACTCCAGCACTATACATTAGTCCCACCTGCCCGCGTGTGGCCCATATCCCTCTGAACCTGTCCTATCCATGTACATCCATGTACATGTATAACGTCCCTGCAGACCCTGCCTCAACTACCTCCTCTGGCAGCTCCTTTCATACATCCACCACCCTTTGTCACCCTTTCTCACTGAGCCAGTTTGGATCCAGCTTGCTGCACACCTTGGATTCCATGTGTCCCAGCCTCTCGCCAGGCAGACACAGACGTGGATGCACACGCAGCTAGCTACACACTCAGACACACACAAGCACACAGATAGAAGCACAGCACACACACACACACAGACAAACATGCACCGACAGACAGACAGACACACAGACAAACATAGACACACACACAGGACAGACACACACACACACACACAGACAAACAAACACACCGACAGACAGACACACACACACACACACAGACACACACACACACACACACACACACACACACACACAGACAAACATGTACCGACAGACAGACAGACACACACACACAGACAAACAAACATACACCGACAGGCAGACACAAACACACAGAAAAACAAACATACACCGACAGACACACACACACAAAGACAACACACAGACAAACATACAAAGACAGACACACTCAGCCACAGACAAACAAACATACACCGACAGACAGACACACACACACACAGACAAACATACACCGACAGACACACAGGCACAGATAGACACACACACGGGCATACAGACACACACGCACACACACACACACACACACACACACACACACACACACACACAGACACACACACACACACACACACACACACACACACACACACACACACACACACACACAGTCTATCCCTGATGACTATCCAAATGTACAGAAAAACATTCCCCTGAGGATTTTCTCCAACACTTTCCCCGATTACTCTCATGTGTCTGCTCAGCCTGTGGGATAAAGGACAACACAGTCCACATACCTACGGAGGGATTGAATGTTCTGGAGACCGACTGCTGTAAAACATAATTCCTTAACTCAAAGCTGTAGCTGGAGCTCCTGTTGCCATTGGCGACTGCCAGAATACTCTCCAGCGAGTAGAGACCATTTCCGTCTCGTTGGTGCCAGATCTCGGACTGGAAGGAGATGTTCTTCCTCCCTGCACTGTTCCAACAATCACTGGCTTCAGGGTAACCGCGGGACACCAATGTGAATGTCCACCCAGATGCCGTTAACCTGATGAGTAGCTTGGGTTCTGTGTAGTACGCTGCAGAGTAAAAATTAAACTTGTCAAAAAACAATTCCAGGCAGAATTAGGCGGTGTAAAGTGAGATGTTGCCACAGCAACAGAGGCAAAGTAGAATGGAGATGTGCCTGGACTTTTTGCTGCAGAGGGTGGTGGATGCCACGGGTGGTGGTTGAGGCAGTTGATAAATTATAAGAGCAGAGTTAGGCCATTCGGCCTATCAAGGGCCTGTTCCTGTGCTGTACTGCTCTATGTTCTGAACAACAGTGAATGATACTGTGAGAGAATCTCAAGCATCCAAGAAGATGATAACTGCAAGGTCAAACTGGTAGGAGAAGTTCATTGCTCTTTATTGTGCTCAATTTGTTGAGATATCTGAATAGTTTTATATAAAATAATCACAATATACAATAGGTGCAGGAGTAGGCCATTCGGCCCTTCGAGCCAGCACCGCCATTCAATGTAGTCATGGCTGATCATCCACAATCAGTTCCCCGTTCCTGCCTTCTCCCCATATCCCCTGACTCCGCTATTTTTAAGAGCCCTATCTAGCTCTCTCTTGAAAGTATCCAGAGAACCGGCCTCCACCGCCCTCTGAGGCAGAGAATTCCACAGACTCACCACTCTGTGTGAAGAAGTGTTTCCTTGTCTCCGTTCTAAATGGCATACCCCCTATTCTTAAACTGTGGCCCCTGGTTCTGGACTCCCCCAACATCGGGAACATGTTTCCTGCCTCTAGCGTGTCCAAACCTTTGATAATGTTATATGTTTCAAAGAGATTGCCTCTCATCCTAAACTGCAGAGTGTACAAGCCCAGCCGCTCCATTCTCTCAGCAGACAACAGTCCCGCCATCCCGAGAATTAACCTTGTAAACCTACGCTGCACTCCCTCAATAGCAAGAATGTCCTTCCTCAAATTAGGGGACCAAAACTGTACACAATACTCCAGGTGTGGTCTCACAAATCACCTACAACATTGCACTGAAACCAGGTACCACTAGATCCAGGAACAGCTTCTTCCACACTGTTATCACCTCCTGAGTCTCCCATAGTCTAGGAATGTAGTCCCCATCTCCCAACCTACATCTTGTTTCTCTGTAACTAACACAATAACCCTGTAACTCTATATTCTGCAATGGTATTTTTTGCTTTGTACTACCTGGTATGGGTTGGTTGTACTCATGGCAGTCTGACTGGATAGCACATAAACAAGGCTTTTCACTGTACAAATGGTAATAATAAGCTAAAACAAACACCAGTAAATCTTTCACCAGAACCAACCAAGGCAAACTGGAAAAGCTAGCAATCTGAAGTTCTTGAATTCCGTGTTCCAGAGTGCTGGAGTAACTACATGGGTCAGACAGCATCCCCAGAGAAAGACACAAAGTGCTGGAGTAACTCAGCGTCAGGCAGAATTTCTGGAGAAAAGGGATGGGTGACGTTTCGGGTTGGGGCCCTTCTTCAGATTGAAAGAACATGGATAGGTGATGTGTCTTCAGACTGATGACATCATAGACATAGGATTCTTCTGACCATCCATCACATACAGTTTCAGTAAACGACACCTTCCTTCTTCATGAGTCAAAACATAAAACACCTTTGGGTAAAGTTCTGCAACGTCAAGGATCCTCACCTGAAATTTCACCTCTTCATGGTTTTCGGAAATGCTGCTGGGCAGCACTTTTGTGACTTTGTTTTTGTTAAAACAGCATCTGGACTATTTCAGGTGACTCCAAAGGTTTGGAGATACAGGCCTGAACCCACATAAATGGGACTAATTCAGGTAGACGTCTTGAACAGGTTTGCCTGAAGGGCCTGTTTCTCTGCTGTGTACCAAACTCTCTGTCATGACAGATACCACAACAACATTTGAAAGGTACATGGACAGATTCATGGATAGGAAAGATTTAGAGGGATATGGGCCAAATATGGCCAATGGGATTTGGTTGAGTCGGGTTGAATGGCCTGTTTCCATGTCGGATTACTCTACGAAGTGTTTTCTTGTCTTAATTTTGAATTTGGTGGAAAATGAGAGAAGACAAAGTCAGAGGAGCCCAAATGGGACAGAGCATTGAACGGGACATTTAGTGTGACCCCTTGCCCATGAAATGGGGGCATTTGCCAAACCGGTCGCCATCCATTCCCCAATCCTTGCCTTCTGTTCTCCCACGGTCCCTTCCCCTGGTTCTATTGTGTCTGAAGAAGGGGTTTCGGACCGAAACGTCGTCTATTTCCTTCGCTCCATAGATGCTGCTGCACCCGCTGCGTTTCTCCAGCACTTCTGTCTGCCTTCTATTGTACTTGACTTTGAACTGAGTGTATTTATTTATGTACAGAATATCTGATCTGGCTGGATAGACTTTCACTCTCACGGGGGGGGAGGGATGTGTGTGTGTGTGTGTGTGTATGTGGGGAGCGCTCCCTCACCGGGGTGTGTGTGTGTGTGTGTGTGTGTGGGGGAGCGCTCCGTCTCCGTCTCTGGGCGGGCGGGGGGAAGAGGCGGAGTTGGGACGATTTGAAAGTTGTGCCGCCCGTTCCGCCCGCGGGTCTCGGTCACCGTCCCCGCCGCCTCCTTGAGCCTCTCTCCCCGCCTGGGGCGCGCCCATGCCGGCCTCACCCCGCACCCCGCGACCCGGGACCCGCTGCAGCTGCCAGGGACAGTTCCCACGGCCGGGGCTCCAGGTAGGTGGATCGTTCCCCCAACGCGGCTGCCCCCCCCCCCCCCCCCCCCCCCCCCCCCCCCCCCCCCCCACTAGTCCCCCCCCCCCTTGCTCTGCACCCCCAACCCCCGCCTGTCCCCAACTACCTGACCTCCCGTCCCCGGACCCCAGCCCCCCCTCCCCCCCCCCCCCCCCCCCAACCCCCTCCCTACTCGCGCTCTCCCGGACCCCGGACCCACTTCTCCCCCCCAGTCCCCGCTAGACCCCCCCCGTTATCTGCACCCCCCCCCCCCCTCCTGCACCCCCAACCCCCTCCCCACTCATGCTCCCGGACCCTGCCCCCGTTCTCTCTCTCCCCCTCCACCCCCCTCTATCGGCACCCTGCTCTGCCTGACCCCTGATCCCCTGTTCTCTCCAGCCCTCCCCCCGACCCCTTCACCCCCCCCCTTCCCTGCTCCCTCCCCCCCCAGACCCTCTTCCTCCCCCCCCCACCCAGACACCCGACCCCAGTCCCCTCTTGTCCCCCCCCCCCCCCCCCCCAGACACCCGACCCCAGCCCCCTCTTGTCCCTAGCCCCCCCCCCCCCCCCCTCTCCCTCTGCACCCCCAACTCCTGCCTGACCACCCGTCCCCGGACCCCAGCCCCCTCCGGCCCCCCCTTCTCTGAACCCCCACTCCCTACCCAAAGACCAGGACCCCTCCATTTCACTATCCACACACCGGGGTGGGTACAGGGTGAAACGCTGACTTGTACATTTGTGATTGTCCAGAGTGGTCATAACTATTTACTTTCATCGGATGTGTGTCAGTAACAATATTCCCAAATACAGAGCAATGAGGCACAAACATTGTGGGCTGAATGGCCTGATCCTCTGCTGTACTGTGTTACAGTAGAGAGATACAATGAGAGATACAATGTGGAAACGGACCCTTTGGTCCAGAGACCACGGCGAACAAGAATCACCTGAATACTCCGTACACTAGTTCTAGCCTACACCCTTAACAGAGTTCTCAATTTACAGAGGGCCAATTAACCTACAAACCTGTACGTCTTTGGAGTGTGGGAGGAAACCGGAGCACCCGGAGAAAACCCACAAGGTCCCAGGGAGAACGTACAAACTCTGTACGGACAGCACCAGAGCTCAGGATTGAACCCGGGTCTCTGGAGCTGTGAGATGGCAACTCTACCGCTGTGCCATCGTGCCGTGTAATGGTATAAAGTTGTCATGCTACATCTGATGAGTACAACGGGATAGAGTAAAGTACAAGAGTCTGTGGCAGCACCCGCGCCTAGCATGGGGTGACTGGACTATTGAGATGAAAAGGAGACAAAAAGGTGCAAGATAAGTAGACAAGTGGAGGCAGAGGAAAGGATTAATGCATCCCTATTGTAGAAACAGAACAGCAGATGCTGGTTCGTACCAAAAATAGACACAAAGTGCTGGAGTAACTCAGAGGGTCAGACAACATCTGTGGAGAGAGAGGATGAGGGATGCTTCAGGTCGGGGCCATCTTCAGATTCAATGGTCTTTATTCCTATTGTTTGTTAGTCAATGATCCCGATGGGAATGACTGCACATTCCCACCAATGGGGAAGCCCCCCGAACTTGTGCCTCAGCTTCTGATTTGCCGTCTTCCCCCTTCGCTTGCCCCCCCCCATCCCCCCACCCGTTTGTTACGTATCCACCTTACTCCAGCACCACCATATTTCCATGTCATAAAACTGTTGACTCCACTTCATTGCTTTATGCTTTTCCAAATGACCTGCTGTTACCTACTTCGTGCATTCCAGCAATTTTCCTAGTTTCCTGCTTCCTGCTTCTCTCCATGAATAGTGCCTTTACATTCACTGTTTTCCATTACACTGTGAACTATCAACACATCCACATTGTCGGTAGCTACCCGCTTTAAGCTGGCCTTGAGGCCTCTTAGTTTGAAACCAGTCCGCTTCTATTTGTCTGATAAACCTTTGGTTGACCGTGCTATAGCAGAAACCTGCCTTCAGAATGGGGGGAGCACGTGTGTAGTATGGGGGCTGTGGTCTTACTATAGGGCGGGTGGGCAGCTTGCGCTATTGAATCCTGGCCTTGAAAGTTAAATCCCACCAGAGCAGTTAAAAACTTTAAATTCGGGTGATTGAATTCACATTTTTTTAAATTACTATCAATAGACAATAGGTGCAGGAGTAGGCCATTCGGCCCTTCGAGCCAGCACCGCCATTCACTGTGATCATGGCTGATCATCCACAAGCAGTGCCCTGTTCCTGCCTTCTCCCCATACCCCCTGACTCCGCTATTGTTAAGAGATCTATCTAACTCTCTCTTGAAAGCCTCCAGAGAATAGGCCTCCACCACCCTCTGAGGCAGAGAATTCCACAGATTCACAACTCTCTGGGTGAAAAGGTTTTTCCTCATCTCTGTTCTAAATGGCTTACCCCTTATTCTTAAACTGTGGCCCCTGGTTCTTGACTCCCCCAACATCAGGAACATGTTTCTTGCCTCTAATGTGCCCAAACCCTTAATATTCTTATGTTTCATTAAGATTCCATCTCATCCTTCTAAATTCTATAGTATACAAGCCCAGCTGCTCCATTCTATCAACATATGACAGTCGGCCATCCCGGGAATTAACCTGGTGAACCTACGCTGCACTCCCTCAATAGCAAGAGTGTCCTTCCTCAAATTAGGGGACCAAAACCGCACACAGTACTCCAGGTGTGGTCTCACTAGGGTCCTGTACAACTGCAGAAGGACCTCTTTGCTCCTATACTCAACTCCTCTTGTTATGAAGGCCAACATGCCATTGGCTTTCTTCACTGCCTGCTGTACCTGCAAGATTACTTTCAGTGCCATTTATCAATAATGGCAATAACGAAACAATGGGATTGATTAGTTTAGAGATACAGCGCAGAAACAGGTCCTTCGGCCCACCGAGTCCATGCCGACTAGCAATCCCCGCACATTAACACAATTCTACACCCACTAGGGACAATTTACAATTATACCAAGCCATTTAACCCCTCAAACCTGTGCATCTTTGGAGTGTAGGAGGAAACCAGAGCACCTGGAGAAAACCCACACAGTCACAGGGAGAACGTACATACAAGCACCCGTAGTCAGGGTAAAACCTTGGTCTCTGGCAGTGGAAGGCAGCAACTCTACCACTGCGCCACCGTGCCGCCCATAACACTTCTGGGTCACTCCAATCCTGGCCTGAATATATTCAACACCTCCCAGGAATTTGCAAACACTCAGACTTGTTGAAGAAATAGTTCATCTCTATCTCCACCTCCGAACTCTGGTTACAGTCATACAGCAAGGAAACGGGCCCTTGATCCCAACTCATTCAAGACTACCAAGATACCCTGTCTAATTCCTCACATTTGGGCCCCGTGACCCTCGAAACATTTCCTATCCATGTACCTGCCCGAGTGTCTTTTAAATGTTCTTGAAGCTGCCTCAACCACTTCCTCTGGCAGCTCATTTCAGAAACCCACACCTCCCCTCCCCCACCAAGTGTAAAAAAAGTAGCTCTCGGGTTCCTGCTAAATCTTTCTCCGTTCAGGCAAATGCAACGTTACATTTATTTCAAGAGGGCTCAAATATAAAAATAGAGGTGTAATGCTGAGGCTCTATAAGGTGCTGGTCAGATCACATTTGGAATACTGTAAGCAGTTTAAGGCTCCATATCTGAGGAAATGTGCTGGCTCTGGAGAGGGTCCAGAGGAGGTTTACAAGAATTATCCCAGGAATGAGTGGGTTAACCTATGATGAGCATTTGTCAGTCGGACTGTACTCGCTGGAGTTTAGAAGGATGAGTGGGCATCTCATTGAAACTTACTGAATAGTGAAAGGCCTGGATAGAGTGGTTGTGGAGAAGATGTTTCTGTTTCCATTGGTTGAAGAGTCTAGGACCAGAGGGCACAGCCTCAGAATTCATGGACCTACCTTTAGAAAGGAGATGAGGAGGAATTTCTTCAGTCAGAAGGTGGTGAATCTGTGGAATTCATTGCCACAGACGGCTGTGGAGGCCACGAGTCAGTGGACAGTTTTAAGGTGGAGATTGATAGATTCTTGATTAGTTTGGGTGTCAGGGGCTATGGGGAGAAGGCAGGAGAAGGGGAAGAGAAGATAGATCAGCCATGATTGAATGGCGGAGTAAACTTGATGGGCCGAATGGCCTGATTCTGCTCCTATCTCACCTTAAACCTATTCCCCTGCCCTGGGGAAAGTGTGTATTCTCCCCACCTATTCAGCTTGGCTGTGGGTAACAACATGTGTTGCCCTTGTTCTGGGTGAACATGTTTAATGTCAGTGGGAAACTGGGATGTGAGCTTGTCGCTGGGTTATTGGTGTTGGTTTAATAGTAAGATTAAACGAGAACTTACCAGTTTGAAGTTTGATCTGTATTTTATGAGGAGTTACGATGAGGGATTACGTGAAGAACCCGTCCAGCGCGCAGGCGCGGCATACTTCAAAGCAGCGGTGTGGAATCACAGACAGGCACAGTAAGTGAAATAAACATAGTAAAGAAAAGGAGAGCTTAGATACCAGTTTGATCTCTATTATTGAGGGTGGGAGCTGAGGGCACGTAATCCCTCATCGTAACTCCTCATAAAATACAGATCAAACTTCAAACTGGTAAGTTCTCGTTTAATCTTACTATTTTACTTCGGAGTCACGTGAGTGACTACGTGAAGATTTTAAAGCTCTGTGATTTCAAACCGTGTAACAGTTCATACTTCACTCACTGCCGAAGTCACTTGAGGGAGGAAGTGTGTTATCGTAATCAACCAATGAATCTGTTTGTAAAAACAATAATGGTATTTATTAACAAGAACAAAAAAACAAATTGCTCCCCCGGGCTTAAATTATATATTTGCAGATTGTAATATTTTCTCTGCAAATAAAGCAGGTTTTGCCAACGGCTTATTATAAAAAGTTCTGAACGTTCTTTCCCCAGACCACCCCGCTGTAGCCAGGATGTGGTCTATTGGTACGTCCATTCTCTTACCCGCCGACGTGGATGCTGCCCTGGTGGAGTGAGATTTGTACATGTTAGTATTTATACCAGCAGCTTTCAGCACCTGCTTGAGCCATCTAGAAATGGTTTGGCTCGTCACCCGACCATAAGGTTTCTTGTAGCTGACCCATAAGACTTTTTCACTCCCTCGATGGATTTTAGTTGTGTCTGTATAGTACAGTAGGTGGGTCATGGCACATAACCCTGGTTCTGGTGGGCAGGCCCGGAATTCCATGACTGGATTTGATGTTCCTGGCCTGCTCTGTTTGACCAGCCCCTGGATAGTAAATGAGACATGGTCTGGAGTTATGATCATGTTGTCCAGTCGTAAAAGGTGAAGTGACTGGACTCTTTGTGCTGACACAAGTGCCATCAGCATGATCGTCTTGAGAGTTAATTGTTCCAGGGTGAGGGACCTGGCTGGTGACCATCTCTTAAGGTATGTCAGGACCACACTGACATCCCAGATATGGGTGTACCTAGGTCTAGGGGGGTTAGAGTTGAATATCCCCCTCATGAGTTTGACCACCAGCGGGTGGGACCCCATGGCCTGTTGTCCTGGTGCCTGTATTAAATAGGCAGACAGAGCACTTCTGGCTGTGTTGATGGCGCTGTAGCTGAGTCCTTCATTGTGGTAAAGGCCTGCCAGGAACTCCAGTACATTGGTGACTGTTGTGGTTGAATAGGTGGTTCCTGTATCCAAGCAGTATTTCTCCCACTTCTTGATACTAGATAAGTACTGTTTCCTTGTGGATACACGGTGGGATGCTGTCATGGTGTTGATGGTGTTTTCTGACAATCCCAGGCCCAGCAAAGGTCTTTTCAAAATCTGCAACCCAGGAGTTTGATTTTATCATGGCAAGGGTGGCTTGTGCCAGATACTGGGTGGGTTAGCAATTCTGGGCTGCTGGGAAAAGTCATTGGGGTCTCGACGATCATGTCGAGGACCACTGGGAACCATGGCTGTGTCGGCCAGTCGGGTACTATCAAAATACCTGAAGCAGAGTCCAATTGTTATTTGCGTAGTACCCGACTGATGAGGCAGAAGGGAGGAAATGCATAAAAGAAGACATTTCCCCAGTCCAGCACAAAAGCATCTACCGCTGCTGCCTCAGGGTCTGGTTCCCAAGCGACATACATAGGAACCTGGTGATTTAGTCTGGATGCAAATAGATTGATATCTGGCGTGCCATATTGCTTGGTAATTTTAGCAAATACTTTGGGATTTAACATCCATTCGGTGTTGTCATTGAATTTGCGTGACCTGGTGTCTGCCACTGTATCTAGCTTACCCGGCAGGTAAGTTGCTGATAGCCAAATATGTCTGTTGACACACCATTGCCAAATTGTGTTGACCAAATTGTCGCATGATATCGATTTTATGCCGCCCATATGGTTAATACAGGCCACCACCGTAGTATTATCTATTTGTAACCAAACATGCAAGTGATGCATATTTGTTGAATATGCTTTTAATCCATAAAATGCACCCAACATTTCTAGATAATTTATGCCCAGTGTAAGTAGTAACGATGACTCTGGGTTAGTCCATCTACCACCTGTGCTGGATATGGAATTAGTTGCTCCCCAGCCTTGAGCACTGGCACCTGTTTGGATAACTAATGTAGGGTTAATGATGATGATAGGGCTGAAACTATGCCAAATGTTCTCTAGCCACCACTGTAGTTCTGATGTTGCTTTAGTGGGTAATTTCATGACTTGGTCAAAATGACCTGCATGTTGTTTTAGTGCCTGCACTTTTGCTCTTTGTAAGTTTTGATAGTGCAGAGGTCCAAATTTATTAGCTGGAAATGCTGCTACCATTTTGCCAATTACTCTCGCCACTTGTCGAATAGTTGGTCGATCGTTGACCATTAAATTGTTACATGTTTGTGCCAATTCAGCTGTTTTTGTTTTTGGCAAAGTTACAGACATGTGGACTGAGTTAATTGTGAAGCCCAGATAGTCCATGGTTGTGGATGGCTTCAACTTAGATTTATCTGGATGTAAGACAAATCCCAAGGTTTCAAACAATTGTTTGGTAGCTGACACTGCTGATTTTGCCAATTCCATGGTTTTGCCTACTATTAAGATATCATCAAGATATGCCATGACAATATGTTTTGGTCTTCTTAATATTGCCAAGGCTGGCTTTAGTATCTTGGTGAATAATCTTGGGGCTGATGTTAACTCATTAAGCAACACTTTAACCTGCCATAGCTGCCCCATCCAGGTACATTTCAGGTATCTGCGATGATCCTTATGAATGGGTACTGAATAGTAAGCATCTTTAAGATCAATGCTTGCCATGAAGTATCCTTTGGAAATCAGTTGTTTGGCAGTTACAAACGTTTCCATTTTGAAATGTATATACTTAACAAACATATTTTGTGAAGTTAAGTCAATTATGATGCAACATCTACCATCTTTTTAAGTTTTAGTGAATATATTAGAGACAAATTCCAAGGGTTCATGTTTGTTTTTTTCAATGATACCCTTTGTGATTAGCCTCACCAGTTCAGCTTGTCCCTCTCGTTTTTCTTTAACTGAGAGGGAAAAGACCCTTTGGGGTGAATGCTGAACTGGTGACAATTTTTCTAGTGCAAACTGTATTTTGTATCCACGAATGCTGTTGAGTATATACTTGTCATTCGTGATAGACTTCCATGCTTGCTCAAACAGGTGTAATCTCCCCCCTGTTAGTATAGAACCCCCACTTTCTATATGCTGGTAGGAACCAGACCCACCTACCTCCATGGTTACGGGTGTTTCTTTTGCTTCTTTGTCGGGCGATGAGTCTTCCGATGAGTTGTCTGATGTGCTGTTGGTTGGGGGGTGGCGCATTTTCCATGGGGTCCGTTCTGGGCCTTGGCCTAAAAAAGGCTTGTGATGTTCGGACCCCGAGCTTTCACCAGTCCCATAGGGTTGACGTCGACTGGTGGACGCGGTGGGGTACTACCGCTTGGGTTTAGTGGGTTTGCTCGTCCGGGGGCCTGCCCTCATGAGGCCAAATGTTTTGGACTCCTCCTCCATATCTTTCACTTTCTTGGAGAGGTTTTTGCCGAAGACCAGGATTTCTGGCTCTGTGGTCGGCGTTTTGTACAAACCCGCGAATTTTGGGTCGAGGGCAGGACTTATAATCTCCTTGCGGAGGTTGTTAATTTCAAACTGGGTATTACACAGCAGTGCGAGTGTATCCTGCTGAATCGTGGTCATTTCTGTCCCATCCACGGAACGAGCATATGAAGTGATGGCTGACGTCAGGAGCCTGAGGATCTGCTGTAGTTTGAGCTCTTGGTTGCAGATATTTGGCCCAACGTGCCCCCAGATTTGACTGTTGACAGCCGGCACGTTGAGCGAGGCACAATTCTCTGGGGCCGAATACAGCTCTAGGGCCTCATTAACTACCTGCTCCTGTAGGGGCTTGAAGGATAGGTAGTTAATGCTGGCCGCCAGATTTGGCTCTAATGGCTGTCCTGCTCGTGGAGCTGCCACGTAGCGGTCTACCACACCCAGCAGCTCTTCCTGTTCCTGTACCCCAGGCGTACTCCCGACATCTTCGGCCAGTGACCCCTCTTCTTGACCAGCCCAGCCCTAGTCGCCAAAGCTGCCCTCGGAAGAGGGGGCAGCGATAGCCAGTGTGTGAGGCACTGTGGTGGGAGTGCCTGAACTCCCTCTGCGAGACTGCCCCTCTCTCGAAGCAAGTCACGCTGGAGCATACGTTCCACGAACCGCTCCACGCGGCTCAGGCGGCTGTCTCTGCCCCGCGCGGGCGGTGAGACGTCCCCGTCCGATGAATCGGAAACCACCGGCCGGTTGGTGTTCCGTGCTGCTTTACAACCAGCCCGCTGCTCAGGCTGCGCTAGCGGGACTGGGCTCGGCACGGTGTCGGGGATGGTGGATCGCTGGGTTAGCGGTCCTACCGCCTCTTGCCCCCACTGATGGAACGCTCCTCCGTTGGAGTCGAACGGGGGGCAGATTTCTTGGATAGTCTTGTTTTGTTCATGTTCTCCCTGTTGAAACAAAACAACACCCTTCTTTTCCGGAAAAAACAACCTCAGAATAAACTTACCTGACGGTCCGTCTTTGTAAACTGTAGCGGGAGCGCCTGACTCCCGCTGTGTCGCTGTTGCACTGCGTAAACGCAATGTCGCGCATGCGTGCTGGACGGGTTCTTCACGTAGTCACTCACGTGACTCCAAAGTAAAATTGCCAACCTCTACTTGGAGGCAGCAAAGTTTGATGTGTTGGGCTGTTCAATGAATGAGTTTGCTGCTGTCTTAGTGTAGTCATAAACATCAAAGCTTCAATTCTCATCTCTAACATTGTCATATTTCTATGCACAAAACATGTAGATGTCCTGCTCAAGTTCAAATGTTGTTCAAGCATTTTAAGGTGTACCTTAGTTTATTCAGGCGTTGCAGAAAAAGTTTGTGGGCGGCAGTGAGAGAATTGCTGCATTCACAGCAGCAGAGACCTGGCTTTGATCCTGACTAGAGTTGCTGTCTGTGTCCGTGCAGTTTGTACATTCTCCTTGTGGTTGCGTGGGTTTCTTTCCACATTCAAAGGACGTGTGGGTTTGTAGGTTATTTGGCCTCTGTAAATTGCCCCAAGTGTTTTCGGAGTGGATGAGAAAGTGGGCGTCACGATGGCGCAGCGGGTAGAGCTGCTGCCTCACAGCGCCACAGATGTGGGTTCGACCCTGACTACGGGTGCTGTCTGTACGGAGTTTGTACGTTCTCCCCGTGACTGTGTGGGTTCCCTTACACACTACAAAGGCGTACAGGTTTGTAGGTTAATTGGCTTCGATAAGAATTGGAAATTGTCTCAAGTGTGTGTGTAGGATGGTGCTAGTGGTAATGATGTATTGTCTTTCCACTGACTGGATAGCACGCAACAAAAGCTTTTCACTGTACCTTGGTATGGAGAGAAGGCAGGGAGAGGATACTGAGTTGGATGATTAGCCATGATCATATTGAATGGCAAATGGTGCAGGCTCGAAGGGCCGAATGGCCTCTACTCCTGCACCTATTTTCTATGTTTACCTTGGCACGGGTGACAATAAACTAAATTACAAAGTGATTGATGGATGGCGTGGACTCTGCGGGCCGGAGTGCTAGCCTCATCTCTAATCTAAACGAAGCTTTTTGTTTCAGTCCACACAGGTTGTTCAGAGGAAGATGGGAGGGGTTGAGGGACTGAACATTCCGATATCACAGCCGTGGTACTCCACTGCCAAGAGAAATGAGCACTTGACCAATGACCGCCAGAACAGCAGAGACGACGACCTCAACCACGTGAAGATGGCGCACAAGAACGGCGAGAAGGCTCACGGATGCTGTTCGTTCATGTCCGATGTGTATCGGGTCGCCCAGAAGGAAGCAAAGAATGTTATGCACTTTCCCAATAGTCAGAGCTGGGAGGCCGTTGTGAGCAGCTCGGGTGCACTACTCCGGTCACAGTGTGACCAGCACTACGCTGGAGCCAAGTTCAGTGAGCCACCATCACCAAGTGTGTTACCCAGACCACCAAGCCACTGGGTACATATTCCCCTGGACCCTTCTGACCACAGTGACATGGCCTTTCAATTGAAGACCTTACTTAAAGTGCAAGCATAGACTGTAGCTCAAATGTGGGGTTTGTTCAGGGCTGGCATTCTTGTTTTTAATTACATCTTTCAGTAGAGTTTAAAAATTTCAGCCACACGCTGCCTTTAATTACCCACCCAGGGTGTTTACTTGCTTAGTGTACATTGGCCCAGCTTGGTGAGGTTTGGTGCCTTTGTGCAGCTTGGACTTTCTACTGCATAAGTGAACTTGTTTTCTCATCCAGCTTTGCCTGCCTTTCCCTCTTCTTCCTTAAAGAGGAAAGAGCTGAGTTCTGTGTCTGAGTCTCCCATTGCTGGGCATGTTCCTATGTGCAATGAAGTTAGTGTGTCATCCACTTGGGTCCAAAGTACTGAGGCAGCTTTAATGTTGCTTCCTTTCCCAATTGTCCAGCTGCAATTAACCAACGCAGGTTGTATGTGTAGCCCATGTGCTACATACCTTTCACTACATCCATTCTTCAATGGGATTTTTGCAACTCTTGATCATTGAACTGTTGTCTGTTGGAGGCAGCTTGTACACAGGGCAGGCAACAAGCCACAGACATAACCTCCAGCATCAACTCCTTGCAGAGCCCCCTTGTTTTATTGTTCACTTTTATTGAGAAAAGTATTTTTAATGCTTCCAACCAACCGAGTAAGTGTATTTATTGAACAGGCTATTACTTAAAACTACCCGTTTAGTTGTATTAACACAGAAAAGTCATTGAGCTATCATGTTGCCTGCCAATCACTGCTGACCAAAGCAGATCTTCGTAAATGAGCAAATTTGAGCAAATTTTCATCTTTCCTCTCCGAAGGCTTTGGTCTTTCAAACATCTCCTTTGCTTTGATGCAAACCTGGAATCCAAATTTGGTTTTAGATTTTATCATTTGCCAAAAAGAACTCTTGTACAGGGATAATGAGTTTATTACTGTTAAAACCGCTGCCAGTATACAAGGATTAAGAATGTGCATATGTATATTTTAAAACGGGGTGTCCCTGTTGATAAAGTATTTTGGTACGATAGGTCAGTGTAAACAATGCCATCTTTCGTGGCGTGTGTAAACCTAAGATTAATTTTCTTTAAAAAAAAATACAAATGAATAAGAAAAAGTTAAGTTGTTCACAACGTGACCTGAAAGCTGCGATTGCGGGTGTGAAAACGAGCATTAAAAAAAAAACTAAGTTGCAGAAATAATAGCTCATTTCCTATTTTAAAAAAAACACAGAATGAGGTTGCTGTGCCAAACCTGTATCTGTTATACATTATTTTCAATGTAGTTACCTGATCATATCTGACTTTGATAAAAGGATTACCAAAAGCAATGGTAGGGAAAATGTAACACAAGTATGGATTCTGTACTGTTAATGTCAGGATTGGAATGAGCCTGGATTGATGCCACGATTTTTGATCGCACTTGTGCAATGGTGTACCATGTTCTTTGTTGATCTTTTAAACCGTGGATCAAAGCTGATTGCTTCATGTTTCATCAGAACCGGGCAAAGATTGCAAAAACAACATTCATACACACCAATGGAGCCCATTCATCTCAGATGTGGCTTGGATACTTCTTTTGCCTTAATATTTAGAAATTGGGTTTGATACAAATTTTCAATAACACATTCTGTAATAATGACATTTGATTCAATTGTAATTCAGTGATCACTCAGATTTCCCCCAGAATGTCATGTTTGCTATTTGTCCTTTCATTATATAAAGCAGAGACATTTATTCAATAATGGGCATTCTGTTGCCTCTCAGTTAATGCCAGGTAGAGGGCCTACTATTTGAATACAAAATATCATAATTAAATTGGGTACAAATGTCCCAATTCAGCAGCCCAAAATCCAGAAAAAAGGTCATGTTTTTTTTATTTATAATCTCCCCTATTTAGATTTGATGGACAAGTTAAATACAATAATGGAATTATTCCAATTACTGTTGAAACCAAATTAAGTCAATTAATTTTAAATATGTATTTAATTGAATGGTAGTGTAATGATTTATATAACAATAAAGATTTCCGTTTCTCCCCCAATTGGGTTGTTTGTCTTTTGGTCCATAGAGAATTGAGTTTGCACACTTTGGGGCGTTCATTGCATGGCTCCTGTGCTAATTGAAACCACACTCTCTGTCTTTGCTTGTTACCCAGTTGCCAAGTATAAGTTCATAAGTGAGAGGAGCAGAATAAGGCAATTAAGCCCGTCAAGTCTATGCCAATCAATATGCAGGAAAGAACTGCAGATGCTGGTTTTAATCGAAGAGAGACACAAAATGCTGGAGTAACTCAGCAGGGCAGGCAGCATCTCTGGAGAGAAGGAATGGGTAACGTTTTGGGTTGAGACCCTTCTTCCTCTCCCCCTCGACTCCATCCAAGGAACCCAACAGTCTTTTCAGGTGAGGCCGAGGTTCACTTGCACCTCATCTACTGTATCCGCTGTTCCTGGTGTCAACTTCTGTCCATCGGTGAGACCAAGCGCAGGCTCGATGATCGTTTCGCTGGACACTTCCGTCAGTCCACCTTAACCTACCTGATCTCCCGGTGGCCCAACACTTCAACTCCCCCTCCCATTCCCAAACTGACCTTTCTGTCCTGGGCCTCCTCCATTGTCAAAGCGAGGCCCAGCAGAAATTGGATGAACGCAACCTCATAATTCGCTTGGGTAGCTTACACCCCAGCGATATGAACATTGACTTCTCGAACTTCAAATGGCCCTTACTTTCCCTCTCCAGTTCTCCCACCAGTCTGTCACCGACTACATTCTATCTGTCCTGCCCACTCCCAACATCAGTCTGAAGTGTCTTGACCCAAGACGTCACCCATTCCTTCTCTCCAGAGATGCTGCTTGTCCCGCTGAGGTATTCCAGCATTTTGTGTTTACCTCTGCCAATCAATCATAGCTGATCCCATTCTCCTGCCTTCTCCCCATATCCCCCGACACCTGTACTAATCTAGAATCTGTCCGTCTCCACCTTAAAAATATCTATTGACGTGGTTTCCTCCACCATCTGTGGGAAATAATTCCAGATTCACCACCCTGGCTAAATAAATTCAGTTTCATCTACTTTCTAAAATTCCAGGGCTAGGGCTTCTGGTCCGAGACTCTCCCACTTCTCCACATCCCCTCTATCCAGGCTTTTCACTATTCAGTAAGTCTCAATGAGGTCCTCCCTCATCCTTCTAAACTCCAGTGAGTGCAGTCCTAGTGCTGACCCTCTTCATATGTTAACCCACTGTAGGATTGCATTTGGTTGGGCATGTTAGTCACCATTGTGTTCTTCCTACCATCAATGGGGATAAGTGTAAGTGGAATGCCATTGGCTGTTAACATGGCCAGACAACACCTTTATTCACTAATACCAGTTAATGGATAGCACGGGAATCCTGGTTATGCTGCTGAAGGGTTGCTTAATGAACTGACGAATGCATAATACAAAATAGATGCAGGAGGCCATTCGGCCCTTCGAGCCAGCACCACCATTCATTGTGATCATGGCTGATCATCCACAATCAGTAACCCGTGCCTGCCTTCTCCTCGTATCCCTTGATTCCGGTAGCCCCATAAAGATAATGAATGAACTGAAATTCCTGGACTTTCAGATTGTTAATTTGTGGGTTTAAACTGGAGAGGAATTATACATTGGCTATTCTATAGCCAGAAGGAATGTTGAGGAAAATATGTATATATTATTAATATAAGAAAGTAGCAGGTTCAATTAATTTTAATGTTCTTAGGAAATAGCAAACCCAGACTTTGCAGTATTCTTAGGAAAAAGGTGTTTAACAAAGATTAGTCATACAGGCGGGGAATAGACTTAACTAATGTTGCAGGGTTCTTCAGAAATGGGCAAGAAAGGTTAAAGTTGTAAATAAAAGTCAGTTTAACTCTGGAAATGGGAAAATTAACGAATGATATAACTAACAGGACTAACACAAAGGGTGGTGAATGTATGGAACAAACTGCCAGAGGAGGTAGTTGAGGCAGGCACTATCCCAACATTTAAGAAATAGTTACGACAGGTACATGGATAAGACAGGTTTGGAGGGATATAGACCAAACGCAGGATGGTGGGGACATGTTGGGCCAAAGGGCCTGTTTCCACACTATCACACTACGATTCTATGGCTGTCAGCTTGGGAAGATCGTGCAAGCTGATATTTGAAAGTAAGATTTCTGATACAGGCAAGGTATTTGATGTACGTTATGGAATTTAGTGAGCTGAAAGCTTCATGATAAGGTAGTAAAGGTTGAGTACTTAAGACATTTGGTGCAGGGTTCAATGTGGTTTTTACTAGACCACCTGCTTTTTGTTCTGTATTTTTAACAATCATTCCTGCACAGACTTGGTGGTTCTTAGTGATAATATTGGTTAGATGACAAAGTCGCAAATGGGATCCAATCTAGAAAAGTGGTTTTGTAACAGCAACATGACGCAATGCATCTGCAGTCTCTTTATCTTAAACCCCAATAGCAACTTCTGGGACGTCTTACCTATTCCTGCTGTGAACATTATAGAATAATTCCAATTGAGCATCACCACTTTCCTACGCCACTGTATTTAAATGTAGAAACTTGGGATTATTCACCTTGATAGTCAGGTGGTTATGAAAGGGGTTGTCTGAACAGTGAACAGCATTAGAACAGAATAATAACAAACAAAGATTAGCAGACATCATGCATAGGACATTTGTGATAGGAAATACATTGACCATATGATATTATGATAGTGGATAACAATATGGAAGATAAATTATCTAATAAGTAATTGGAAGAAAATAAACTAGTCCTGTTAAGAGCTGGTATAGGCTCCATCAGCTAAGGTGCCTCTTACGCTGCACAAGCCATAACATGCTGCAGCAAAGGAGGAAAAAAGAAACAGATCCTGCAGGTGCTTTATTATACAGCAGAGGTTTATTTACAAATGAAGTTACAGTCAGCTATGAACAAAAAGAATGAGTACGACTTACACAAGTTGTCCCCAAAACTCAAGATGTCGTTAGCTTCAATTCTGAACCTGTGCTAAGTTTACAAGGAGAGTTTTTGTACTGCATATCTTAAACCAAACTCTAAAAAAGTAATGAAAAGCATAGTCTGTATTTGTGGCCTTCACAAGCACAAAAATCTGGTTGTCAAGACAGGAATCAAACCAGGCCTCAAAAGGCAAGGCAGTCTGTATATATCCTGGCCAGATCCCTAAAATGGCACAAATTAAAAGGATAACCAGCAACTTGTAGTTGTAGAGCCTCAATTTGATACATCTGCAAGTTACGGCAGCTGATCAGGCCACTTGCGCCAATTTTCACCCAGTTTCGTTTCTCCCAATGTGAATGGGTAAATGTGACTTCTCGGGCCCCAAATGCAAATTCTTTAGATTATACGACTGTTACTTGTACTTCAAAGCAACACGCCCTGAAAGATCAATACCATTTAAAATGTCACATCTTTCTATCCATGCAAAAAGCTACACAACTTGGTATTTTAAAGCTTAACTGAAAACATTTATACTATAGATGAACTGTTACAAACGGCTTTTATTAAAAAGACAGTATAAAAATCCCTTTTTTTACAAGCTTCTACATGAAAGAAAATAAGTTTTTTGATCACTTTCTCAGCTGTTCAGTAAGCCTAAATTCTCCAGTTTCTGTAGTTTTCTTACATTCAAATAAATGTAGTTTCTGCAACAATGTTAGCAAATTATCTTTACAGCCAAGAATGAAACAAAAAGCAGTCATGCAAAATACACAAATCAATATTACAGGAAGCATGCCCGATCACTGCATTGCATCAATGCACACAAACGGAACAAGAGTCTGGACAGCAAATTGCTGCAACTTTCTGATTGTGCTTAAAGTGATCAGTCAAGCAAAGTGATTCCTGAAATTGAACTTCAGGCAACAAATTGAAAGATATAATAAAATTCTCATTATGTTAATGAATACAGCACTGTTCGTGACTTGTTAACAGCCTTTACAAATTTCTAATTCACACAGTTTGATTTGTACCAGCAGTTTTATTAATCCAATTGAATATTAACTGCAAAAACAATTTAGTATGTTTCGTTGCACAGTTTAGAGGGCACTGCTTTATTTAAAAAAAAACAACACAGCATAGTCATTGATCAAACTCTAAAATTGCCTAAAAGCAAAATTGTGAAAGAGTTTCAATGAACTAATGAATAATACCAATGTTAACGGGACTTTAATTAACTAGTTGTAGTTACTGCACCATTCGGTTTAAAATCGTGGCTGAAATCTTTCAAGCACCTTCAACAAATTAGTCTTTCACACTAGATTTTCTTGTAGTCATAAAACAGTACCCACCTTCTCTTAACATCTACAAGACCCCCCCCCCCCCCCCCCCCCCCCCCCCCCCCCCCCCCCCCCCCCCCCCCCCCCCCAGAAAAAAATAAAATAAAAAAAAAGAAGCACAAATGGAAGCTGAAAATGGATGCCATTCCACTGTTTCAGTCTTCATGGTGACTGTCAGACTTGTGGGCACTCATCGACCTGGATTTAGACCTAGACCCCGATCTCGAGTGGGTACATGATCTTGATTGTGATCGTGTCTTCGATTCCTTTCTGGATGCTGATTTTGATCTTGATACTGATTTAGACCTGGATCGTGATCTAGATCTTGACCTCGACCTGGATCTTGATCTGGTGTAAGAACGGTGCCGACGTCTATGCCTAAGGGAAAAGATGGAATTACATTTCTAGAGCATCTTTCAAAATTGGTGACTAAAGCACTGAAATGTAATCATTCCTGCAAGTAGGTAAAATAGCAATTTCCAGCATCTTCATTTTCATTCTGTGGCCTCTTCACACTATTCAACAACATAATTGGCTTGAGCAAAAGACAAAGTGCTGGAGGAATTCAGAGGGTCAGTCATATCTGTGGAGGGGGACAGACAGATGACATTTCAGGTCAGGACCCTTCTTCAGACTAAATAAAATACGAGAATGTTGATCCAACATTACATTTCCAATTTTCGGCATTTTGTCCCACAAGCCTCTACTCATTAGACATTTACCTTGGCCTAAAGTATACACAAGGACTCAGACCCACATGATAACTTGTTTATTAGCTCTAAAGCTCACCAACTTAACTGCTTTATTTTTTAACCAACATTAATTTCTGATTGTTACTCATGCCATGGTTGGCTAATATGTCTAGCAGACCCTGTCTCACTTCTCCTGCGAAGACCAACTTGAAGCAGTTATTAATACCCCTGCCTTGTTCTTTCTCTATTAGCAAAATATACATTGCATTTACATTTACCCTCACTAGTCTTTTCTACATCCAAGCAAAAATTTTAATGTCTCACCAGTGAACTCATGTTTACTCAGCCACTTTAAACCAATTTCTTGGTCCTTTGGTGCTGATTGCCAGGATACAAGAACACGACTCTCTGGTTAATGCAGAAACATGGCTATCCTTCCCTACTGCACTCTTTTACAACAGTTTCAATGTGATCCAATGTTGATTGAGTTCTCACAAGTTCAGTCTCTAGCTTACTGTACACCCAACTTATTCAGGCTAGGTAAGTTAAAGACCTCACTGATTAATGTAGTTACTTAACAGTGCTAAGTTGTTAAATCTAGAAACTTTAACAGAAACATGTGTAGCAGTCAATGCAGTCCACTTGCCCATACCTGTCATTGAAGGAGTTACTGCGGCTGCGTCTGCGCTTTCCACTGGATCTGCTCCGTGAGCTAGCAACAAGAGACACAGTTAAACAACTGAAAGCGATTCCATTGAATTTGGGTCAAGCACAATGTTGTCATTACCACCTACTTTTTCGGGCTGTCAGACCTCCTGTGACTGCGATCATATGAACGACTTCGTGACCTCCTCCGGTCATAGCTGCGACTTCTGGACCGCCTCCTCCGATCATAGTCATCGTAACGATCATAGCGAGGTGAGCTTCGCGAGGACCTTCGTTCCTTTGACTTCATCTGACCAGGTGCTGGAATTATTCAAGTCAGGATTTGCAGAAATGCAAGGTCAGAAATAAAGAATCAAAAAGTCTTACCGTCTATGACGTGCAATACATTTTTGCCTCAAATAAACATGAAAAACATGTAAAAAACTTAAAAGCACAACTTTCAGAAATTACTATGCTGGAAAGAGATTTAGATGAAACAAGGAGGACTAGAAGGCATGGAGGTGTTTTTACCCCCTCTTGCGACCTTGCATAGCAGAAAGTTCAAATTTAAATTCAAAAATACATTCAATTTGAGCAAACAAATTCCTGGTGGAACTCAGCTGGTCAGGAGCAAATGTGCAGACGATGTATGATAGACGCAGGAGAAATGTGCGCGTACTAGGGCAGGGATGGGTTGGGGTATACTTGAAATGTCTGTGGATTGTGGGCTTCTCAAGCAGACCACGAAGTGCCATGCTTTCCATTTTTAGTGGCCTCACTGGCAATGGAGGCCCAGGACAAAAAGGTTGATATGGGAGTGGGAAGGAGAGCTAGCAGGCCTTGGAGGACGCAGAATACAAGCTTTCAGTGAAACAGCTGCCTAAGCTATGCTTGGTCTCGCCAACGTAAAGGAGGCCACATTAATTTTAATCTTTCATTTGAATTATACTTACTTTTTCGATCACCTTGGGCAAACTGGATCTCAATTTGCCGGCCACACACCCACTTTCTGTCCAGGTTGTGGAGTGCATCTTCTGCATCACGAACATCTTCAAACATGCTAAGCTGTTAAGGGGGCTTTTCACTTTCACAGGTTGCGAACAAATCCTACAATCTTTAATACACATTTTCAGCCACAACAATGCTTTGCCAAAAATCTAGAAAGCTAGTTCTTAAATAAAATTGCATAAGATGCTAAAGTTCCATTATCGGTCTATTCCTTAAAATACACATACAAGTTTACTAATTTTACAATGAATCAAAATTGTTATATCAATTACATCTAAACGATAAAATCAAAACTAATCTACAATATTACATCCCAAATTAATTGTCAGGCTGTATCCAATCACCACTGTTTGTCTTCATTAATTAGATTTAGCAAAATTATGCAAACAAAATTAAGTAAGTTATAAATATAAAACAATAATACACTGCTGGTCAAAGCATCAAAACAGCTTCACTGCAGTAAAATGCATCTTGGACCAGGGAAACACCAGTCATGTGCCACGGTAGTGATCACACAAGGGGATAAAACCCTGCCCAGAAGGCAAATGCCTCCCACAATATACAGGTGCTGACAGGTTGCAGGCATCCACCAATGAATGCCAACTCTGCTTTACATTTACTAGGTCAAGTCACAATGGCACTCGCAATTATAGTTTTGCAGCACCTAGTTGATTAAGGAGTGGCAGTTAAATAGCTTTAAACAGAAACAAAACTACTCAAGCTTGAGAAATCCAAAAATACACTTTTTTTTTTTTTTTTTTTTTAAAAAGGGGGAGCATTAATTGACAGGAATTTTATTTTTGGAAGCACATGATGGAAAATGGACTCATCACAAGAGCATTTAAACCCATCATCTCCTGTCAAGCCAATGTAGTTGGAAAAATAAATGGTTGCAAACATTACAAACAAATATAACAAATGAAAATTAAAAAAAAGAATTTATCAGCAGCAATACTGAGACTATGAATTATGAATTAAACGTTTTACAGATTTGTATTACATAAGGATCATTTAAGTTTGTAAAAATCACAATCAAAACATTTAAAGAGCGAATTAATTGTTTTCACTACAGTAGGATACAATATCAGGACTTTGCCGGTTACCTTAAATTTGGCTGTAAACTTGACCTTGCACCGTCAGCTTGACCTTTAACTCTTTAAGTGCTTGCCAGAAGGACTTGACATGAGGCGCTGGCCCAAATAAGACACTTGACTTTGACAAAACAACCTTTTTCCAATTGCGGACAAATCGAGGCCTTGACTTTTCCCTCTTCAAGCTTTAATCTTTTTCACCCTCCCTCTCTTTTCTTCAAGCCTGATCCTTAAGAGGTCTTTGGCTTGTCTGCTTGTCTTATGCTTGGATTTCTATCTAAAGGCTCTTTCATACTCTTTGTGGGATCGCCAGTTACAGCGGAATGCTTTAAAATTTCTGAGGCAACAACAACAAAAAAATTATGTCAGGGGATGGGTATAAAGAGACAAACATGCAGGGTTTGAAATCATTTTTTGACTACCTCCAAAACTAGCCACAAAAGTCACCAGCAGGTACATTTTACAAACAACTTAAATCTACCCATCATATTTTTCATTATTCAAACTTATGGTTAAGTACTTACAGTGGCATATAAATAGAAAAAGTTGTTAGAAAAAGTAATACTGGTGTGCAATACAAACCAGCACTAGCAGTTCCTACAACCACCATGATAACAATAGAACACAAGCCACACAAATCAGTACAATACGTTTACATTATGTGGAAACATATCAACAGCTCTAAGCTTCCAACCAAGTCCTGCTAGTCACAGGATTTAGAGCAAACTAACATCTATGAATGTAGTATTTTAATACCCAAGTTATATGCAATGAACATTAAAAACACACACCTTCAACTGACTGTACTTTAATGGCTATCTAAGAATACTTACCATGATTGGAATTAGTAATAGGGAATGCAACATTTTACTTTTTTCCCCAGCAAGATCAGTTTCTCCCCACACTTTTACTCAATGTTACTGGATTTTAGTTTTCCTACTATATTATTTCATTAAAAATGAAAAATTATTAGCCAGATGACCTAACATGTCATGAATTCAAAATGAAATCAACTGTAGATTAGGTCTGCATTTAATTTTTTAAATACTAAAGCAGACTTTAGGCAAATAAAGTGATTTATATAATCAGACTTTAAATCAAACTTGAAGCAAAAAAATTAAGGAAATGGAAGAAGCTCTAATTTGTTCAAATTTTCAAAATTATGATGTCCACAGGACTGGTGTACAAAAAAAATAATTATTTAACTGCGTGAAAAAGATATAGGTTCCAAGATGCCAAAAATATTTAATTCTAATTTAGTTTGTCAGCTGCCGTAAACATTTTAGCAGTCATAACAATATAATATTTCGTAAAATATAATTCATTAGATTAGTTTAAGGTCATCTTCCCCCAAAGAAAAACCTCCCAAAACAGTGTAATCTGCCATTTTAGTTTTGAATTTTCAAAACGTTAATTCAATCTCAATGTTAATGAAAGTGCATGCTAAAATATATTTTCTGAAATAAAATTATGTATAATTGTAGGAAGAAGAATTTTCATTTTTCACTTTGCATTTGCACCTAGTTCACAGCACATAATATCAATGCACTAGAACAATGACAAAGTTAAACGAATTGATGTTTTAGGAGACAAGAAACTCCAGAGGTAATCCTATTTAGATCCCATAATTTATTAATGGTATATTAAGCACATCCCATGTTCACATTCAAACGTGCAAGGATGCAAATGTATTCAAAATAAAAAATTGTGCCCATTAATCCAAAGGAGAACTTGCTAGGGATGAATTTCTTTGAATTCAAAACAATTAGCAGAAAATTGCTTTATTTCAGAGGCACAGTAATAGATATTTTAGCCTTTTGTAACCTAGAAAGTGAGTTTTAAATCTAAATAACCATTATATACAACATTGGACTAATATTACCCATGCATACAACCCAGAATGAATGCAACATGATTAGCACAGAGTAACACAAGATGAATGATATATGTGCCAAGGTTTTCTGGGCAGTAAAATTGAAGTGTCAGGTACTTTAAAACAGCTCGAGACTAAAATGTTCACGCAGTAGCTACATTCTAACGAACTCTGATTACGCACAGCTAGCCTGTACTGCACACCACACCATTTGTTGTCTTGCAACATGGTTGGTGCTGCCAAGGGAAATAATACAAATCCATTGTACTGCAAAATACTTTAGATTTGTCAATTTGAATTTTATTATCACAATTTTAGTTTCCCTGCTGAATAGAAAAATAATGCTTTAATGGAATATAGAATGGGCCATAATATAACCCAAACTTTGCGGATACCATTATTTGCAGTGTCTATAGCTAGGATGTTCATTAACAATTCCACATTGGTAAATGAAGCTTGTTAACACCCTCAACTATGGCCTGGTGACAAAAACCATGGCACTCTAAACTGTAAAATTAAGGCCCAGTCAGCCTCGAGACCATCATCCAAAAACCTAATAAATAAAAGCAATACAATTAACAATACTCACTAATGCTCATTATAGATTCCACCAAGGCCAAATTGAGTTTCTTTTAAAACTATATTTGAACAGTTGTAGCAGTAAAAAAAAAAAAGAAATTCTTCACATTAGTGACATACTTTGCACCAAGATGATTATAAATAAGTGGTAGGACATTTACAGGAAATTATTTAACACAAACATGGGCTGGAATCTGGCATGTCCTGTCTGGGGTAGTGAGTGGTAGAGGCATACACTAATGCAAGCACTTAAATCACTAAGCTATGGACTTCATGTATCTAAAGGGGCTATTTCTGCTCCTTGCACCTTTTCTTTAGGCTGATTTGCATGATCTAGAAGCACTGAAAGAATTTCTCTGTTTAATCCTCAATGCAAAAACTGATCTGAGCTGTTAACGGCAAGTATAACCATTGGCATGGCACTCAAGAGAAATTCCACAATAAACCCCCATTGGGCTCAATATCAACTAGAGCTCAACGGGATCTGTGACAAATGCCATACTTGCTCCAGGTCAAACGCTGAATATTTCTCAAAAAGCAGAGCAACTCAACTCTCAAAGCCTTAAAAGAACCTACTGTCTGGGTGGATCCAATTTCTATATAAAGCTCAACATTATCACAACCAAAACAATCTGCTTGTATGGTCCTTTCCATGTTCGTTTAAACATCTATCCTCAACATCTAGCTATGTCAGCACATCACAATAATGGCAACGTTACTTTGCTGCCACTCGGCAAATCCACAATGGTAACATTTTAAAGAACAAAGGCAGACAGTACTTGGAAAAACTCTGCTGAAGGATGCACCAGCATTAGTTGCTACAATGAGTTGTAGTACGTTGCAGCTGAGCAACTAAAAACTGGATTGAATGTGTTCAATTCAATTCAGGTCTCAAATGAAATGCACAACATGCCATTCCACATTCGAAACATGCAATCCCACACCTTTTCCAGTAAACTGATAAATGCCACCAAGTAATCAGTTCTGATTCCTGGTACTGAGCATTTATTTCTCTCGATTTCCACAATTAAATAGACTACATTCAATTATGAACTGGCCTTTTATCAATATTTCAGGTAAACCATCGAAACTGTCAATTGAAATGCTCTTTTAGAAACATTCAAGAGATATCCTAATCATTCGGCATCTGTCTCACTGTATTGAAGCTTGACTCAATGACTCTGACTCGACTCATTGAAACTTAATGAATAGTAAAAGACTTGGATGGAATGGTTCCACTAGTGGGAGAGTCTAGGATAGATGTCATAGCCTCAGAATTAAAGGACATTCCGTTAGGAAGGAGATGGAAGAATGGCGGTGAATCTGCAGAATTCTTTGCCATAGAAGGCTGGAAGCCAAGTCAATTTTTAAGACGGCGATAGATAGATTCTTGATTGGTACGTGTGTCAGAGGTTCTGGGGAGAAGGCAGGAGAATGGGTTTAGGAAGGAGATAGTTCAGCCATGATTGAATGGCGGAGTAGGCTTCATGGGCCGAATAGCCTAATTCTGCTCCCATCACTTGTGACCAATGACTGTATCCCCATGCCTCATGTTCCCTTTAAGCCCACTGAGCTCCACGCCCAATTTTCCTTTAAGCTCACTGGAAGAATATACCATTGTACAACATTTTAAAAAAGTTTAAAGAATTTATATCAATAGCAGTAATACCCAATAGTTCTGCAAAAACCTGCCTGTTCACCCCAAAGTTCTGATGGTGTCAGATTAATCAGTAAATTTCAATTTCAAATTTGGTTAAGAGT
This sequence comes from Leucoraja erinaceus, assembly GCF_028641065.1. Classification (NCBI taxonomy): domain Eukaryota; kingdom Metazoa; phylum Chordata; class Chondrichthyes; order Rajiformes; family Rajidae; genus Leucoraja; species Leucoraja erinaceus. Next base: position 32,133,790 of record NC_073402.1, on the reverse strand, counting down.
TTAAAATTGGATTTAGACCCGTTTTAATAATCTTAGCAATTAAAACCTATTTTCAGTGTGAAATAACTAAAGTTCCACTATGTGGAAATAAATTGTATGATTCTTGTGAATTACATTAAAATCGGCGCCTATTCATTTAGATTCACATATTTAAGCTATGTTTATGAGGTTCAAGGAACAGACAATCAGGGCAAATGGGATCACACATTTGCTAGCAATATTAATTAAAAATTATTAACCCATATTATATGCAAGGAACATATGGAGTACATATCTGCTCCTGTGATGCAAAATCAATGTTCCTTCAATTAGATTGTATAGGTGTTAAGTTACAAAGAAAATGACATTGTTTTTAAATTTATCTGTAGATACTTCAAAATCGGCCATGACATATTTCCATTCACACATACCCATACTGATTACAGCAACCATCACATACATGGGAAAATCGAGAATGCATGAATATGCCCGCTGTAAACAATGGAGCCTGTATACATGATTGCACACACACCCCAACATAGTATCTTATCTCCACCAATTTCCAAAGGAATAACACTTTACGAAACTAAAATAATAAGACATTCAAATGCATCAAACCAAAAAGATTTAGTATCTCTGCTTCGCTCATTTAGGAGAATTGAAGAAAGGATATTGTATATATGCAAATCCTCTTGGACGTCGAGTGTAGAAGTCAAGGGGAACGTAAACATCTACTATTGGGCCATAGCGACCAAATTCACGACGTAAATCCTCAGGCCTAAAGTACCATAAAAATGATATAGTTGATTTGTAATATGAATTGCCCTTTGTGCACGTGCTGAAGAGTCCAAAAACCTCATTGATATTAAACCATCTGGAAGGAGATTATTTTATCATCTCAAATTTTGGAACATCAAATCAACGCGAAAATTATGAGAGGAATAGAACCAGTCAATTTGCTGGTTTTCAGGTGAGTGAAAGGCTCGAGCCATTTTCAATTATATTGCTTTAATGCTGGTTTAACGGTAGATTAACGGTTCTGCTGGATTTATCAATTTACCCCAAGCATTTTGAGGTCTAAATAATTTGACACCTGAATATTGCTTTTTCTAGCTATATGGTCCTTCCTGAACCATCTGGAACTAAATGTCCAAATTTATCTTGTATCATTGAAATTTGTGCCAGATTTCAATTGTTTAATCAGCAATCTTAATTAGGCATGACTAGTTGCAGTGATTAACGTTAACTGTGTAGGTGCATACATTGATAGCTCATTATACCATAAATGGAACAAAGGAATAGCCATACATGTCACCTAATCCAGCAATTGGGTTCTATTTATCTGCATAGATGATCTGAAGCTCTCTGTGGGATATATTTGGGCATTTTATTAATATTCCATCGAACACTACAGGTAGTTCTGCGATAACGCGATAGCTGCTTTCCTAAGAAACCGTGTGCTATAGAAAGTGGTGTCATAAAAAGAATTATGTCAATGGGAAGGAGGGGGAGTTTCAGTTTCAGACCCAATTATTTTTCTCTGTAGAATTTTCAGAAAAAAAATTACTATGATTTTTGTCACTGCATGCAAAAATAGTGAATGCTATATAATACATATTTGAGCAAAGTATCATTGTACAGGTGTCAATAGAAGTGATTCCTGGCAATTTCCTGCAGTGCAGTTATATTCTAAGGGACAACAATGTCTGATTATTTTAAGAACTTGGAAAATATCACACCATAACAATTTCAGCATGCATAATACAAATTAATTGTTGCATTATATCCACCTCATGTTATGGAAACACGTTATAGCAGAACTACCCAAATAGCCTTTTAAACTTTTACTATAAAGTATCTACTGAGCAGTAATTCCAAACGTTCATAATATCTAAATACCCAGCAAGCTGTTCTTTGAGGCAACAAGCTTGAATTAAAAGTTGAAGAATCACCGATCGGAAATATGAACTTTTTCCCTTTCATCGGATGCGGTCAAACTTGCTACACGCGTTCTCGCTGTATTTATTTCAACCCTCCAGCATCTGCAGTTCTAGGTTTTGCTTGAAACTAATTACTATTCAGCACAACTAAATTTTAAAAACTTCCCTTTCAACCCATTGGACTTAAAAAAAATAAATAAAAAAAATAGAATTAACACATTAAGGAACATTAAGCATCTTTGATGTTAAATCCAATCTGAAAAGGGTTACTGCAAGGATAAACCAAAACAAAACTTTCTTTAAGCTTTTACTCCCAATAAAGGTACCAAATACCAGTTGGGGAGCTGCAGCACATCCAGATCAGGATTCTACTGCACACACATGTAACACACGCATCCTTCTACAGATCGGTTTTGTACAAAGTTGGATCAACTATGATCTATTTGATTCCTATTAGTGCACTCCATCCCGAAAAACCACCCAAAGGATAGGATACCCACAAATAATGCATATTTTCCCTTCACTGAAGCTTTAAAAAGGAAGCATTAATGGGGCATAGAGAGCCACATGATTTGGAACATGCTAAAAGCCTAGTTACATAAATTTAAAGAGTGCTGACACTAAACTAAACATTTTCACGGTGTTAAATTCAATTTTTAACGTTTTGCAAAATTTATGATAATTATAATCATGCTTCTCCCAATTTGTTAACATGGTTATATCCAAAAAACAAGGTTCTTAGATTAATAGTCATTCATGTTGCATGATAAGAGCTGCGTTCCCCTTAGTTGTCAAATAATGGAGAATTTTAGGTGCTGTAGTATGCAAAACCTTTACATAGACCTTTTTAATATGATACACATTTGTCTTTTGGAACAATTAACCAAAGCTATACACCTTTAAGATAAACATCAGCATTTCTAAAATCCAACATTTGTACTTTTTAAATTGTGGTCCCAAATCTAAAATGAACATAATAACATGACCAAAGATTGATATACAATTCAATAATTTAAGAAAGAGGACCTTCCACACTCCCATTGACAGATCTGCAAATATACTAAACACTAAATAAATTTACATTAAAATGAAAATATGGAATTTTTTCCCCTAAAATACACCCTCTAATCCTCATATTTCAAAAACTTTTAAAACCACAAGATGTTTATTTTTCGAAAAAGTTAACATTTTAAATTGCAGATATTCTTTGGTACATTTTTTGGAGGGAGATCAGGTTAATACCGAAACGTGCACTTCATGCAGCCGATGTAGACCACAATGCAGATAAAATCCCTCCAATTCCAAACCACCAGACCAGGGACGTCCTACTTTAACCGCGCTCTTTATTCTCGGCCCCTAATGCCCACAGCTCCAGAGAGAGGAGGTGACGGAGAGCCCTCCCTGCCAGGGTAGTTAACATGGGGCTGGGGGTACACACTCACCCCCCTCCCCCCCGGTCCCGGAGCCCCGCCTGGACCTGCAGGAAACACCGTGGGCCCTGGGGCTGGACGCTGCCCATCCTGGCCCGGGGACAAGGGGCGCCGAGGCTGCGGCCTTGCGGTGGCGGCGCCTCATGGTGTGGGGGTGGGGGTGGGAGACACACACACCCCCCTCCCTCCCTCCCTCTCCCTCTCCCCCGCGGTACCCGCGCCCACACCCCGACCCTCACATCCCCCTCTCCCCCCTCACCTGGTGCAGTCGCCCACATTCCTAACGAAGAGGGAACTATTGGGCGGACGGGCGTACCGAGACATGGCGGCACCGAGCGGGACGGGACGGGACGGGACGGGACAGGGGGTCAGTGCGCACGCGCCTCAGCCCTCCCGCCGCATGGAACCCACTAGAAGGCAGGCGCGTCACAGCGGCGCGCCGACAAATGGGAGCGCGGCTTGCGGGCGGGTGGCCGCCGCCATCTTGGTGCAGGAGGTGAGGCTCGGACCGGCCGCCATTTGGTGAGGAGATGGAGACGGAGACTGAGACTCCAGGCTGTCCGCTCCCGCCGCTGTTGCCGCTGTTGTTGTTGTTGCCGGCGCCGACACTCCACTGCCGCTCCTCCCGCTCTCCTCGCCGCCTATTTACAGCCCGCGGTCTCGCCAGCGATCGCCATCATGCAACGTCACGAACATAGGAGTTTAAAAGCTCGCAGACACCAGGGACTGGCTGACAGACTGACAGCGAAAGACACTTGTCTGAAGAGGGGTTTCGGCCCGAAACGTTGCCTATTTCCTTCGCTCCATAGATGCTGCTGCACCCGCTGAGTTTCTCCAGCTTTTTTGTGTACCAGCGAAGGACACACACACACACGGCTGGACACACATACACACACACACACACACACACAGGGCTGGACACACACACACACACACACACAGGGCTGGACACACACACAGTGCTGGACACACACACACACACACACACAGGGCTGGACACACACACACACACACAGGGCTGTTATAGTGTAGTCTACTATAGTGTGGACACACACACACACACAGGGCTGGACACACACACACACACAGGGCTGGACACACACACAGGGCTGGACACACACACACAGTGCTGGACAAGACCCGACCTGTCGAAGGCCATCGCCAACCAGGTCAAGTCTGCTCTGGACCAAACCTGTGCTGTACCTGGCAAGAACATCACAGACAGCCTGCCACTGCCGAGTCTGAGATACCATTGCCTATGTGCAGGAAAGACGTAGATTTATGCCTAGTCAGCTTGGACCAGGAGAAGGCCCTCCACAGGATATCGCACACGTAGAAACATAAAAATATATAAAAGGACTGGACAAGCTAGATGCAGGAAAAATGTTCCCAATGTTGGGCGAGTCCAGAACCAGGGGCCACACAGTCTTAGATTAAAGGGGAGGCCATTTAAGACTGAGGTAAGAAAACACTTTTTCACCCAGAGAGTTGTGAATTTGTGGAATTCCCTGTCACAGAGGACAGTGGAGGCCAAATCACTGGATGGCTTTAAGAGGGAGTTAGATAGAGCTGTAGGGGCTGGTGGAATCAAGGGATATGGGGGGAAGGCAGGCACGGGTTATTGATTGGGGACGACCATTATCCTGCATCATATTGCATCTGAAACATGAAAAGTACTTCAGGGGCCTAAAATTATGAGATGTTAGACTAAACGCAGAAAGATATCAGGGGGAGAATATAAAACTTGCAAGAAGTCAGCAGGGAATTCATGTCTCTGACTGGAATATCAAACCAACGCCATCAATGTAAATGAGGAAGCTGAAAGCTTAAATCCCTTAAGAACTGAGGAAGAAGTAATTGCATTCTAGATCTCTAGGGTAATCCATTGATGACACTTCATTCAGTGCAGAAAAACATGTGTACACTAAGGTCTGAACCTTGCTCACCAAAACGCAAAGTGCTGTAGTAACTCAGCGATCAGGCGACATCTTGGGTCGGGACTCTTCTTCAGGCTGATTGTAGTAGGGGGAAGAAAGCTGGAGGAGAGGGGATGGGGACAAAATCTGGCAAGTGTTCGACTGTACAGGTGTGGGGGTATTGATTGGCAGATAGTTGGACAAAGGTCAGAGATGAATAGAAAAAAAGTGTGATAAAGAAAAAAGCGTCACAAAATATGAAGCCGGAGGAAGGAATATGGGTGGAAAGGGAAAAGGGAGAACATAGCACAGATTACACCCAGGTGGGGCACAGGAAAAAGAGGTGTATAAAAAGGGAAGGGGTTGGTTGTAGGTTAGTCACCTACAATCGGAGAATTCTATGTTCGTACCATTGAGTTGTAAGCTACCCAAGTGGAATATGCTTCCTCCAGTTTCCATGTGGCCTTCTCTGGCAGGGAGGAGACCCACCGCAGAAAGATTAGCAGGGGAATGGGAAGGGAAGTTAAAATGATTAGCAACTGGGAGATCCAGCAGGTCTTGGTGGACCAAGCATGTGTTCGGTGAAACAGTCGAATAGCCTATGCTTGGTCTTGCTGATATAACGGAGGCCACATCAGGAGCACTGAATCCAGTAGATGAGGTCTCTAAGATTTAAAATTAAACTGCATCATTTTTGGATTATTGCAATTGTTCAATATCATTGATTTGCAAAGTACAGTTTACAGTTACCATTTGTCTACAGTAGCAAATATAATAATGTTAGTGTCTTCAATCCCTTCATGTCAGCATGTGATGCAAAACAGCAGATTAAAGTGAAATCCATCTTAACGTTATTTTGTAATATGCTGAAAATCCTGTTTACTTCTGGAAAAGCTGAGGGTGACAAGAAATTACAATAAAGTAACATAGCAAGGAAACTTTAAAAACACTTTTCACTAAGGGTGAGATCACATTTTGCTGATCATCAGCTAAAATATTTATAACACTAAAGCACTGGACACAAAGGTTCTAATATAATTTGCATTGAAGCAAAATAATGCTCCCAGTGTTTTTCATTCTCAGATACATGACAGAGGGTTATGTAAACAAAATGCAGATATGATCCATGGATTAAGACGGGACAGGCAGCATCTCTGGAGAGAAGGAATGGGTGACATTTTGGGTTGAGACCCTTCTTCAGGCTAGTCGGGGGAAAGGAAAATGAGAGATATAGACAGTGATGTAGAGAGATATAGGAAGATATGCAAAAAAAAGTGATGATAAAGGAAACAGGACATTGTTAGCTGTTTGCTAGGTGAAAACGAGAAGCTTGGGTGGGGGAGGGATGGAGATGGAATGCAAGGGTTACTTGAAGTTAGAGAAATCAATATTCATACCACTGGGTTGTAAGCTGCCCAAGTGAAATATGAGATGCTGTTCCTCCAAGTAGCCTCACTCTGACAATGGAGGAGGCCTTGGACAGAAAAGTCACTATGGGAATTGGAAGGGGAATTAAAGTGTTTGGCAATCGTGAGTTCAGGTAGGTCCAGGCGGGCTGAGCAAAGGTGTTCAGCGTCACGATCGCCCAGTCACTGAGCGAAGGTATTCAGCGAAACGATCGCCCAGTCATGTGGGTTTGACTATGGTAATTATGGATAGTATAATCTGATCTGCGTGGATAGCAAGCAATACAAAGCTTTTCACTATACATTTGGTCATATGACAATAATAAACCTTAACCCAGAACGAGAGAAATGAAATAAATATAAACATGAATAAAATATACCTTTAAAATATTCCCTGCGAGTGAAATTTTAGCCAACCATTTTGTCTGTTTTGGTTCACTACGAGTTATGCATTCTTGCTGCAGGTCTCTGACTGCATTGGAGCATGTGAGTGGAAACACAGCAAACATTTACAGAGCATAAATGGTCATGAGGAAAGCCTTGTGCCTGATCGTGAGTTGACAGGTGAGAGTCGTATGAAACCTCTGTCTGTTCTCAGTCACCCTCCCTTTGGCTTGGCTGCTGATCTTTGTGATCACATCATGTGTCATACCATGTGACAATCTCCCATGCCAAGGCACTATTTAAAATTAAGTTGTTTTTTCAGGAGTCATCTCCTGAGGCAGAAATTCAAAGAGCAGTGGCATGTGAATAAGCATAAAGTATTCAAACGTACTTAAAGTATTTGACTTCCCAACTTCAAGTAGCGTCGGTTCACGGGCCGATCTAATCGAAGGCAACGGAGGAAGGCCCTGCAGGAGCCTGGGGCTTACCTGGATCAGGTACTGCACCTGTGGACCAAGAGTGCGGGTGGACCGGACTTTGGGAATGGCGCCAAAACATGGTGGTGCACGCATTTGTAAATATGCAAAAATAAAGCTCCATTGAACCACTGAACAATTGAATCATGGCTTCTCCTTTACATGGTGGATGGGGCTCTTGACCAGATATTCCTTATGGACAGAGCAAGAATAGAGTTCTACCTGAAGAGACACAAAGTGCTTGAGTAACAGCGGATCAGGCAGCATCTATGGAGAACAAGGATGGGTGATGTTTTGGGTCCGCACCGTTGTTCAGACTCTGAAATGTAGAAACAAATAACTGCAGTTGCTGGACTGAAGAAGGTTCCCGCCACAAAACGTTACCTATCCACGTTCTCCAGAGATGCTGCCTGAAACGTGGTGTTACTTCAGCACTTTATCATTTTTTTTGTAAACCAGCAGGTGCAGTTCTTTGTTTCTCCAACAGAGTTCCTCTGGTCTTTACCTTACACCTCAGCACCCTAAACATTCAACAGATCATCCTTTGCAATTTCTGCAGGCACCTAAAAAAATTTCACCACCAAACACAATGTCAACATTTCCCAGAGAACACTCCTTTCAAACGACTCTGATCAGTTCCACCCCCATCAAACATTCTCCATCTTAAAGCTTTTTCTAAAGCAGGAGATGCCACAGCTAGCCTTTCATCTCTTCCCTTCCCACCATCCAGGGGATCAAACAATCCTTCCAAGTGAAAGAACAATTCTCTTGCTTCTTCCAAGTGAGATCTCCTCTACACTGGAGACAACTAATGCAGATTGGGTGGCTGCTTTGAGAGTCTTGGGTTCAGAGATACAGCATGGAAACAGGCCCTTCGGCAAGCGTGTTGGGGATGTGGGGGGAAATTGAAGCACCAGAGGAAGCCCACGTGGTCACATGGGGAATGTGCAAACTCCACACAGACAGCACCCGAAGTCAGGATCGAATAAGAGGGGGGGCAGCTCTACCAGCTGAAGCACTGGGTCACCCTTTGGGGAGCTCCTGTGCTCAGTGCAATCTTCATGTTGTCTCCTCCGGAAATCGAACTTGTTTTTGTTTCTTTCCCACCCTTGACCTTGGGCTCAGGATTGGAAACACTTATCTGTTTCTCTTTTCACATAATGGTCCCTGACCTGCTTAGTGTTTCCATCCTGATTGTGTTTTTGATTATGTTGACTCTGGACATTGATGTTAGTTTGCTTATTCTTCCAGTGCATCTGGAGGATTCTGCAGAGAAGCAGTGATGGTGTCTGCCAGTACCTTGAGTCCAGGTCTCACAAGCATGTGTGAGGGGCGGGAGATTGCAACCTTCACGTGGTCTACCCTGTTTCGACTAATGCAATCAACCCGACGTGCACAAACAAATAGACCAAATAGTACAAGTTGACCTGCGCCCCACACACAAGAAGAAGCAAATGGGAAGGAAGGGATCGCTGCTACACAATTCACTGTGTATTTTGCTGGCAGGTGGTTTTCCTCTTCAAACCCCATTTTTCTTCAATGATATTGCCAGTTTTGGGCACAGTGGTAGAGTTGCTGCCTCACAGTGCCAGAGACCCTGTCTGTGGTTACTTCCTGTGTGGAGTTTGCACGTTCTCCCTGTGACTGTGTGTGTGTGTCTGTCTGGTGCTCTAGTCTTCTCCCACATCCCAAAGACGTGCAGGTTTGTAGCTAATTGCCCCGAGTGTGTAGGGAATAGATGAGAAAGTGGGATGACATAAAACTGGTGTGAACGGGTGATCGATGGTCAACGTAGACTCGATGGGTAGAAGGGCCTTTTTCAATGCTGTATCTTTAAATCAAATGATGCCTTACAATTACAACAGCATTCATTCCATGAATACCTCCAATACTTCACGCAGTCACGTTTTCTGTGGAAGCTGATTTATTCGGCGGTGTTTGGGTCAGGTTTAGTTATTTTACATCCAGATTCTTTGCCCTGGTTATTAGTACAGTATTTACAAAAAACATCTCTGCCAAAATGGAAAAGGCTCCGTATCTGAAGCTGCGGAAAGTTGTCGATGATAAAGTATTTTCTGTTGTGCAGATGAGAAAATATTTTTATTTTAGAAGTATTTAGAAAATATTTTGGAAGTACTTTGACTCGGCACATGTAACCTGTGCTATTTTCTTGTTTAACAAGTTGTACAGGTCTTATTTTAGTGCATATTTGAATGGCATCGGAGCAATTTGGAGCATCACGTGTGCTGATCTCAGCTGAGGGAATTGAAGGCAATATCTCCAAGTTTGCGGATGACACTAAGCTGGGGGGCAGTGTTAGCTGTGAGGAGGATGCTAGGAGACTGCAAGGTGACTTGGATAGGCTGGGGTGAGTGGGCAAATGTTTGGCAGATGCAGTATAATGTGGATAAATGTGAGGTTATCCATTTTGGTGGCAAAAACGGGAAAGCAGACTATTATCTAAATGGTGGCCGATTGGGAAAGGGGGAGATGCAGCGAGACCTGGGTGTCATGGTACACCAGTCATTGAAGGTAGGCATGCAGGTGCGGCAGGCAGTAAAGAAAGCGAATGGTATGTTAGCTTTCATTGCAAAAGGATTTGAGTATAGGAGCAGGGAGGTTCTACTGCAGTTGTACAGGGTCTTGGTGAGACCACACCTGGAGTATTGCGTACAGTTTTGGTCTCCAAATCTGAGGAAGGACATTATTGCCATAGAGGGAGTGCAGAGACGGTTCACCAGACTGATTCCTGGGATGTCAGGACTGTCTTATGAAGAAAGACTGGATAGACTTGGTTTATACTCTCTAGAATTTAGGAGATTGAGAGGGGATCTTATAGAAACTTACAAAATTCTTAAGGGGTTGGACAGGCTAGATGCAGGAAGATTGTTCCCGATGTTGGGGAAGTCCAGGACAAGGGGTCACAGCTTAAGGATAAAGGGGAAATCCTTTAAAACCGAGATGAGAAGAACTTTTTTCACACACAGAGTGGTGAATCTCTGGAACTCTCTGCCACAGAGGGTAGTTGAGGCCAGTTCATTGGCTATATTTAAGAGGGAGTTAGATGTGGCTAAGGGGATCAGGGGGTATGGAGAGAAGGCAGGTACGGGATACTGAGTTGGATGATCAGCCATGATCATATTGAATGGCGGTGCGGGCTCGAAGGGCCGAATGGCCTACTCCTGCACCTAATTTCTATGTTTCTATCTATTATTATTTGTATCCTTGCACTGTGCACACATTATCCGCTCACCGCTGCTTTCAGTAGGATTTAGTTTGTATATTTTGCACTTCAATTATTTGTGCACTTATTTATTTCTGAAAAAAAAACCCGAGTCGCCTATTCCTTCGCTCCATAGATGCTGCCTCACCCGCTGAGTTTCTCCAGCATTTTTGTCTACCTTGATAAGAGTAACAATGGACAACTTAGCTCCACATACTGAACCTTCTGCAGCATCATGATTGATTTTGACTTGTGCCTCAGCTGCACTTTGCCGCCTGTTTCTGTAAACCCTTACAACAAAAAACTAGACTGTCTCAGCCGTGTGTACGTGGAATAAAAGCTTACTAGAATAGAGTTTCTTTGCATTAAACTACAGTACGTTCCACAATAGTAAAGGTGAGTGCAGCACCAGCAAGTCTCAAGACGCTGGGTGCCAACGAAACAAAGCAGCCCCTTGGACACTGGTCAATATTATCTCCCACTGTCGCTGATGTGCAGTAGCCACAGCAGATGGCAACAAATAACACAATCGAGAAGTTCCACCCCTCTGCAAATTGTGCCACCATGGTGAAACCAAAATGTATAAAAATTGCCTTTATTAAAATCTGACAATGTGCACTTTAGCCACACGTGGGAGGACATGAAAGGTGGCGTGTAATATTTGCATCACAAAGGTGTCAGATGATCTAAAATATCATAAACAGATATATGATAGGAGCAGAATTAAGCCATTTGGCCCATTAAGTCTACTCCATCATTCAATCATGGCTGATCTATCTCTCCCTCCTAACCCCATTCTCCTGCCTTCTCCCCATAACCTCTGACACCCCGTACTAATCAACAAACTGATCATCTCCAACAGGAGAGAATGGAACTACCTAGATAGTATCTGGACTGGATCTGCCACATAAATACTGTGACTACGAGCAAGTCCGAGGCCGATATGTTGCAGCGAGTGACTCATTTTCTAGCATCATTAACATTGCACATGTGTTGAGTGTGATGGAATGTTGTCCACTTGCCTGGATGAGTGCAGCACCAACACTAGATGCCACCCACTTGACCAACACTCATCAACGTTATCTCCCGCCACCATTGATGTACAAGAGATGGTCACTGCAGTTCCTTACCTCCCATGCCACCTCAACCATCACAAAGGGCAGAGACAGCAGGTGCATGGGACAACAAGTTACACCAATCCTGCATCGTTCTAAACCCTGGAACTCCCTCCCAGACTGCATTCAGGAGCACCTTTACCAATAGAACTACTGCTTGCATGAAGACAGTGCACCATCTCTTCTCAAAGCCAACGTGGAAGAAGCATTAATACTGGCTTTGCCTTTAGACTCATGAAATTATACAGCTGTACAGCACGGAAACGGCCTTCGGCCCACCTTATCCAAGCCAAACAAGTTGACTGGGCTAGTCCCATTTGCCACTGATACCTGTAAATTGTAAATTAATTAAAAACGCTCTCCAATCAACAGGTTGTGTTATAGTTTGTGATTCTATGCCACTCTTAAAGGTGTTAAGAAATATCTCATGACACCAATCCCACCCACCATTCTACACTAAAACAATGCCGAATCAGGTCGGAACCAAACGGGGACAAACAACACTCACATACATACACATCCACACAAATATGGTAAGATAAACGAAACAAAAAGTACTAAAAAAAAAAAGAAGAAAAAAAGAGGGGGCCACTAATAGCAGTAAATAAGTAAGTAATTAAATAAATAAGTGTGGGGAGGGGGGTGGTGGTTAAGGGGAGAGCAGCTGAAGTAGAGCAGAACAATGGTGGAGAGCACTCAGTCCTCTTCCGAGTCCGGGGACAAGTTGAGAGAGTTAACAAGTTCCAAGAAAGGGTTCCATGTATCTAGGAATGTCTTGGTAGAGCCTTTGAGAGAGAACCTAGGTTTTTCAAGCTTTAAATTGTAAAGCACCTCCTTAATCCAGCGGGTGTGTGTCGGGGGACAGGTGAGCCTCCAGTCTCCGGGTTAACAAGGTTGTAAAAGCTAGGACCCGTTTCACCGCAACAGAGAGGTTGGTCTTGGGAGGGGAACCGAAAATGGCTGACAGTGGGTTTGGAGGAATAGTCTGGCCGTAGGCTCTGCTTATCAAGTCGAAAGCACTCCTCCAAAAGGCTGCTAGCTTAGGGCAAGACCAAAACATATGGCTATGGTTGGCAGGAGATTGATTACATCTGTTGCAGGTGTCCCTAACAGCGGGGTAAATTCTAGATAATCTTGCATTTGTGTAGTGGACTTTGTGAAGGACTTTGCATTGGATTAGGCCATGACGGGCACATATGGAGGAAGAATGGATCAAGTCCCAAGCATTGCTGCTCTGTTAGTTTCGTATTCATGTTCAGCCCTTCTAAGCTATGACTTAGAATTTGTATGACTTAGCTACAACTAAGTCAATAAGTCTTCTTCTTCTTCTTATCGAGTCCACATCACAAGATTAGAAATTGTTCAGCCAGAGCTGAAAACACTTCCTACAATGGCATCTTGCCCGTCTGCGCTTCTTGTGCGTGGTGGTGGACACCGGCGCGCGAGGTGATCACTCTTTCCTTAACCCCGGTCATTAAGTGATTGTTTACTTTTATATAATCCCTACGGGACGTATTATAGATGTTTTGAACGTCATTCTCTGCAGCAGGTCCATCCACATTCTTCATTTTTTTAACTTAAGCTTCAGGTGTTTATTTCCATCTGATTCTATTCCTGGTTATCAAACAATGAGCAAAGCCGTCTAGGCTGGATATCAACCGAGGAGATTCCCGTCAGACTTCTCCTAATGCTGTATGAGATACGAAAAATAATTCCTCGTTTTATCCAAGGTAAGCCAAGATCATATTTCCGATGTTTACAGTTAAAAATATATAAGGTGTTAATTGATTGGTGGAGAAGAATTACCTACAGTCAGGTAAGGTACATTAGACAGACACGAAAAGCTGGAGTAACTCAGCGGGTCAGACAGCATCTCTGAAGAAAAAGAATAGGTGATGTTTCGGGTCGAGACCCGTCTTCAGACAGTCAGGGGATGACTGTATGGGATGGGTGGGTTGTCTAATGAGGAAAGACTTGACAGTATGTGTTTGTATCCACTGTGGATTTGAAGAGTGAGAGTGGAATTGAAACGTTTAAAATCCTGACGATCACGACAGGATGATTGTGGAGCAGACATGGCTTCTTGTGAAAGAATCAAGAACAAGGATTGCCCTTTCACTACAGACAAAGAGAATGTTGTGAGTCTTGGATCTCTTTCTCTTAAAGAATGTTGCAAATAGAGGCTTTGAATATTTTTTAAGACAGCGGCAAACACATTCTTGACAAGTAAAGGAGTGAAAATTTATTCAAACAGTTGGGAATGTAGAGTTGAGTTTATGATCTTATCTCAGCCATGATTTTATTAAGTGATGGAAAAGGCAAGTAAGCATTTCATTGTTCCGTCTCAGGACAAATTTGACACTTGACTCTTGAAGTCCAGGACAAGGGGTCACAGCTTAAGGATAAGGGGGAAATCCTTTAAAACCGAGATGAGAAGAACTTTTTTCACACAGAGAGTGGTGAATCTCTGGAACTCTGCCACAGAGGGTAGTTGAGGCCAGTTCATTGGCTATATTTAAGAGGGAGTTAGATGTGGCCCTTGTGGCTAAGGGGATCAGGGGTTTATGGAGAGAAGGCAGGTACGGGATACTGAGTTGGATGATCAGCCATGATCATATTGAATGGCGGTGCAGGCTCGAAGGGCCGAATGGCCTACTCCTGCACCTACTTTCTATGTTTCTATGTTTCAAGCGGTGGACTGGCCTTTGTGTACTCAAATGCTCATCTGATTACAAAAGGAGATATTTCTCCACTGTCATTTTTAATCTTTTTAAAACAAATCACAAGATGCCATAACTGAGATGTTATAATTATTGGAAAACATTGAACAATCAGTGTAGATAAAAGGCTAAAGGCTAAACTTTATACCAAAGATAGACACAACGTGCTGGAGTTACCCAGTAGGTCAGGCAGCATCTCTGGAGAAATAGGATAGGTGATGTTTCGGGTCGGAACCCTGCTTTTACCATTTTTTTGCCTCCGCCTCTGCACTCTCCCCCCTCTACTTTCAGACTGAAGAAGGGTCTCGACACAAAACATCACCTATCCTTTTCCTCCAGAGATGCTGCCTGACCCGCTGAGTTACTCCAGCGCTTTGTGTCTATCTTTAAATAAAAGACTGATTGAGGTATTGATGACTCTGAAAGCATAGTCATTGGGAAAGTGGGTCCTACTTAATGTTCACAAAGATCCAGAGAGTTGTGAATCTCTGCCTCAGAAGGCAGTGGTGGCCGATTCACTGGATGCATTCAAAAGAGAGTTAGGTAGAGTTCTTAGGGTTAGGGATATGGAGAGAAGGCAGGAATGGGGTACTGATTGTGGATGGTCAGCCATGATCACATTGAATGGTGGTGTTGGCTCGAATGGCCTACTTATTTTCTATAAGGAATTAAGGAGAATGTTATTTTAGTGAGAAGCTGAGTTAATTATTGTCACCTGTACTGAGGAACAATGACAATGTTTTGGTGTGTGCTATCCAGTTTGCAAAAAGACTATACATAATTACAATCAAACCGCCCCACTGTGTACAGATACAGGATAAATGGAATAACGTTTAGTGCAAGAAAAGGTCGGATTAAATATAGGGTTCGAGGTTCTCCAATGAGGTTGATGGTAGGTCAGGACCACTGTCTAGTTGGTGATGGGATGGTTGAGTTGCCTGGTGACAGCTGGGAAGAAACTGTCCCTGAATCTGGAGGTGACGTGTTGCACATTTAATGGTCTATGGTAAATGATCTCAATGAGGAGAAGGAGTAAAAGGAGTAATTGGAGCACAAATAGTGACATAGTCTCCTTGGGAGGAAGCCAACACACTACTGTGTTTCATGAGACTGAGATGTCTTCACAAAATGAGACTGCAGGTTTGCTTGTTTTTAAAAAAGCGAATATAGGAGAAAGGAATAACTGAGGGATTCAAAGAATTCCATCATTTCATGACGTTGGAAGAACATGAGTCAGCAAAGGAGAGCAATGAATCATTTTTGAGGATGCGTGATGCAGGAATGAATGTAGAATGGTTTTACAGCTTGGAGCAACAATGACGGCTGAGAAACAGAGCCCTTTGTGACATCAATCAAAGCAAGGGCGTGGAGATTGTGAAAGAAACTGTTGAAAGGTGGAGACACAAGGAACTGTAGATGCTGGAATGTTGAGTAAAATGCTGAGTGCTCGAGGAATTGTGGGTCAGGCAGCATCTGTGAAGGAATGAACATTTTGGACCGGCACTCTTTAGAAGAAACATCGTGAAAAGTCGTCTATCCAATCCCTCAAGAGATGCTGCCTGACCCGCTGTGTTACTCCAGCACAAAATGTTGAAAGATGTTTAGCCCAAAACTGTGGCGTTTAGGGAAGATAGACTTGGGACTGGTGGTGACGAACTTGTAGAGTTTCTGGACTATTGGATGTCTGGGTCACAGTGAGTGTAAAGGGAGTGCAGGAACCAGAACGTTGGTGAGTGGGGAGGGAGATGTGGTGCTGGGTCTCCAGTGAATGGGGAAGGCAGCGAAGGAAGAATTAGAGTGTTATGGTAACTCAGCGGGTCAGGAAGCATCTGTGGAGAACATGGATAGGTGACGTTTCACAGAGTGCTGGAGTAACTCAGCGGGTCAGGCAGCATCTGTGGAGAACATGGATAGGTGACGTTTCACACAGTGCTGGAGTAACTCAGCGGGTCAGGCAACATCTGTGGAGAACATGGATAGGTGACGTTTTAGGGCGGGATCCTTCATCAAACTCAGTTAAATTGACCTTCAATGGACTTTATTCTCCACAACTAACATCTGCAGTTCCCGGTCTCTACAAGTACAAGGCAGTGAGGCACCGGGGTCTGATCTAAATCCCCAGGCAGTGGATTACTGGCTTTTTCCTGCACTTGACACCTTTAAATATTAATGGGATATTAATTAGGATAATACAGGAAAATGGTGCTCAGGTGTGTGATCTCAATGAACAAAGAGCAAAACATCAGATGCTCTCCTGACACTCCTATTTCTTATTTTGTTACCATATTAAAAAATGGAAGATGCTTAAATATTTGTTTTATTTGATTGTTAGTGGTCATCTGCCTTTTTTTTGGTTTATTTAATTTGTTTTTGGTTTAAGGCATGAGATATTTGCTAATTACTCTTTTTCTAATCTTTCCATTATATGGGTAGAACCTTTGTGATAAAAAACGAGTATTATTGACCGTAAAATTATCATGTTGCTGTTAAAAAAAACCCATTGAATTCAATATCAGGTAACTCAATGGGTCAGGCAGCATCCCTGGAACAAATGGATGGGTGATGTTTCAGGTTGGAACTCTTCTTGGGACTGATTGTACGAGAGGGCATCACACATCTCCAGTCAGGGAGAGGAGGAGAACTCTGACTGGAGATTTCACAGTGAAACCATAAAATATAAATATAGACAAAAGGAACTGCAGATGCTGGTTTACAAGAAAAGGCACAGTGTGCTGGAGTAACTCAAAACATGTCCACGTCTGTGAATGAATGGAAACAAAAATGATCAACTGCAATTGTTGCATTATGAGGTTCTAACGGCTTCCAAAAGTGTAAAACTATGAACTCTCAGGGTGTTTTCAATAACAATAGTTTGTATATTGGCTGCAGACTCTCTGTAGAAAGGTCTCGACTGGAAAGTCACCTATTCCTTCGTTCCATAGATGCTGCCTCACCCCGTTGAGTTTCTCCAGCATTTTTGTCTACCTTCGATTTTTCCAGCAGTTCCTTCTTAATCATTTCATTGATGTAGAAGGTTTATCACCATGAGTCATTCATTGAAGTTGGAAGCATCAGGCTGAATGCTACAAGATCAAACATCTTGTTTAGAGATACAGCATGGGATCAGGCCCTTCGGCCCACCGAGTCCTTGCCGACCATTGATTACATGTTCACATTAGTTTGATGTTATCCTATTTTCTCATCCACTCCATAGACGACAGGGGCAATTGACGGAGGTCGATCAACCTACAAACCTGCTCGCCTTTCTAATGTGGCAGGAATCTGGGGCGCTCTGAGGAAACCCACGTGGTCACAGGGAGAACATACAAACTCCACACAGACAGCACCTGAGGTCAGCAACGTAGCCGGGACTCTGGCGCTGTGAGGCAGCGGCTCTGACAGCTGTACCACTACACTGCAAATGTCTTTTTACTTGTCTCTTGAATGTAATGGTGGCATCCCACAGAAGTGTCAGTGTCTTGCACTGTATCTGATTGCACAAATCTGGTGGGTCTGGTAAATCTGTGGGATTCGTTGCCACAGAAGGGTGTAGAGGCCAAAAAAAGTAATTGGATTTCTTTAAAGCAGAGATAGATAGATTCATGATTAGTACAGGTGTCAGGGGTTATGGGGTGGGGGGAGGCAGGAGAATGGGGTTAGGAGGAAGAGATAGATCAGCCATGATTGAATGGTGGTACAGACTTGATGGGCCGAATGGCCTAATACTGCTCCTATCACTTATGACGTTATGAGTACCCTGCACCGATACACGCATGTACAATTCAAGGCCTCCACACAAGGGGAATGATGAAAGTCTTAGTTAGGATTGCCTAGATTCCACCAAAAACCCATCACTTTCTACAGCAAAGAACATATTTCATATTTTTTTGCAATCAGAAGCAAAGACAGTCTTATTTTCGTGAAAATGGGCAAGAAAGTTTAAATTGAGAGAGGAAAGATAATTTAAAACAGACTTTAGGAGCAGGCACTTCACACAGAGGGTAGTGTGTGCATGGAACGAGCTGCCACAGAGGTAGTTGAGGAATCAAAATATGTACAAGGCTTTAGGTCAGATACAAGCATAGGTCAGGGGAAATGGGCCAAATGTGGGCAGGTGGTTCTAGGTTACAAGGGCATCTTGGTCAACGTGGATGAGTTGGGCCAAAGGACTTGTTTTTGATTTGTAAAGACACTTCTTTATTTCATGCGGCAGTGAAGTAACTGATGCTGTTTAATCCTAGAGTGAACTACAATGGGATGGCATATCCTCCATTCTCTGCTAAATGGGGTCAACAAATACTCCACGTCGCTGGGCAAGGTGTGGCTCTCGGTGATTTTCGTTTTCCGTGTGTTGGTCTTGGTGGTGGCGGCCGAGACGGTTTGGGGAGATGAGCAGAGCGACTTTGTCTGCAACACCCAACAGCCCGGCTGCAGGAACGTCTGCTATGACCGCTTCTTCCCCATCTCCCACATCCGGCTGTGGGTCTTCCAGCTGCTCTTTGTGTCCGTCCCCTCCTTACTCATCGGCATGCACGTCTCCCAAAGGAAAAAGAGCAGGAAGAACATCAAAATCTTTCACCTGAATGCAGCTAAACTGAAAATAAAAATCGATGCCCCTCTCCTACGGACTTACCTGGTCAGTCTTGTCTTCAAGATGCTATTTGAAGCCAGCTTTATGTACTTGTTCTACTGGATCTACGAGGGCTACCAGATGTTGCGACTTGTGAAGTGCAGTGAATACCCCTGTCCCAACACTGTAGACTGCTTCATTTCCAGGCCCACCGAGAAAACGATTTTTACCATTTTCATGCTGGTGATTTCGGCATTGTGTATCGTTTTGAATGTGGCTGAGCTCTGCTTTTTGATCATTAGATATTGCTTTGTGCATTGGAAGCAAAGTATGTTTTCTGCAGCAGAAAACAACGCGAGAGACAGAAGATTAACGGCTATCACCTCCGCCGACAAGACCACGGCTGACACAGATATTGACCAAGACAGCCACTCAGAACACTCCTCTGTCTGTTAAACCCCCCCCCCACATTTTATGAATTTAGACGTTAGAAGTACAACGCATCAATAGGTCATTCGTCCAGTGATCCCCGCACACCAACATAGATAGAAACATAGAAATTAGGTGCAGGAGTAGGCCATTCGGCCCTTCGAGCCTGCACCGCCATTCAATATGATCATGGCTGATCATCCAACTCTGTATCCCGTACCAACATTATCCTACACACACTAGGGACAATTTACAATTTTACCAAATCCAATTAAACTACAAATCTGAAGGTCTTGGGAGTTCGTGAGGTAACCGGAGCACCCGGAGAAAACCCACACGGCTCACAGGGAGAATGTATAAACTCTGTACAGCCAGCACCTGTTGTCAGGATCGAACCCATGTATCTGGCGCTGTGAGGCAGCAACTCTACCGCTGCGCCACCGTGCTGCCCACTAATGGGTGCCACAGATATGATCATACAATTTACAATGCACACACATAAACACAGCTCACAACCAACACAATCCTTGTATGGACTGCTGCAGTGGTTACATGGTGATGGGAGAGGAGAAATGTCACTTGTGTTCTCTTTATATTTAGTTATGTGTTGCACCCACATAATTGACACTTAAGTGGAAGGTATTATTGCATTGCGACCTTCTGCAAGCCTTCAGGAATGTCACCACCCATGAAAAATATTCAGCAACAGAGGATTATAAGATACATTATTTATGCGTAACTAATAGGTACATCTGATAGGGAAGTTGATGCAGATTGGAACGATACTTTAAATTCTAGGTATTGAATAGATGATTAATGTTAGGACCTAAGAGAATTTGACAAATTATTAGATAAAATATTGTAGAGAACATAATGACACGTGGATGTTTAATAAATAGGGAACAGCAAATGTCCTTATCCTAATAACATTGATGTGTTTATTTCCAGTCCACCAGAACATGTTTTACTCTCTCTATATGAGTGATTTTAGCGGTATGCACCCCACTGAATATTGTTGAACTGTGCAGTTTGATTGTAACATATGACCCCCTCAGACTAGGATACAGCTTATGTTTGTAGAAGTGTTCCAGTTTGTACATTCTCCCTGTGACCTTGTGGGTTTTCTCCGGGTGCTCCGGTTTCCTCCCACACACCAAAGACGTCCAGGTTTGTAGGCTAATTAACCATATAACCATATAACAATTACAGCACGGAAACAGGCCATCTCGGCCCTACAAGTCCGTGCCGAACAATTATTTTTTTCCCCTTAGTCCCACCTGCCTGCACTCATACCATAACCCTCCATTCCCTTCCCATCCATATGCCTATCCAATTTATTTTTAAATGGTACCAATGAACCTGCCTCTACCACTTCCACTGGAAGTTCATTCCACACCGCTACCACTCTCTGAGTAAAGAAGTAATTGGCTTGGTAAAATTGTAAATTGTCCCTAGTGTGTGTAGGAGTGTTAGTGTGCGAGCACGGACTTAGTGGACCGAATGGCTTGTTTCTACACTGTATATCACACTAAACTAAACGAGTGAAGCTTGTTATGATACATCTATCAACCTCATTCAGAACCCAGTAGCTTTAGTACACGGCAAACTCCAGTTCATTATACACCCTGTGATGCTATTGTCAATGTTCTTGCAGGCTGAGCCCAGCCATCTGCACAGCTGGCAGGTGACACACCAACATCTGGTAATCCAGGTGTGCATTGGCATGCAATCCAACAAGCACAGCTCCTCTGTTTGGTTGGGCGTATGATGGTGAGATTACTGCAGACATGTTGGAGGTGGCACTGGGATGTGATGTCTCCAACTGTGCCAGGCTGCTCCTGGGCATTGCCTTACGCCCTATAAATAGTAATGATACTGACGGGAGAGTAACCAAACAAGGACAACCTTTTGTGGTGGGCATGATCACAGGGAGACAGATTCCATGGTCAATGTTCCTGTGGAGTGTGTGTGGTCTCCTGTCCTCAGCCCCTGTGCTTGGTCCTGTCCTGAGGGTATTGGCTGGCCCAGGGAGCTGGTCCTCTAGGTGAGAGATTGCCTGGCATTTGGCTTGCCTGTTGGGGGAGTGGGAGTGCATGGAGCCTCTTGATTTACAACTTTGCCATACACCAATCATGTTTGCACGCAGCAATAAACTGTTTACATTTGAACTAAACTCTGTGTCTGATCGTGTGTGAATTTGACAATTATAGGAACACAAACAAAATTTGGAGCTGGAATATTGAGAGCAAGATCTTCATTGAAGCCGCTGCCTGATCTGCCGAGTTCTTCCAGCACTTTGTGTTTTACTCAATATTCCAGCAGCTGCACTTTCTTGTTCCTTCAATGGAATGTTCTGAATAGTTTTTACTATTTTACTATTTGGCCACAAATGGAATACTTCTCATTACCTGGGTCACGAGGTACAGAGATGGGCAGAAACTGCATAGAAATTAGGTGCAGTAGTAGGCCATTCGGCCCTTCGAGCCTGCACTGCCATTCAATATGATCATGGCTGATCATCCAACTCAGTATCCCGTACCTGCCTTCTCTCCATACCCTCTGATCCCCTTAGCCACAAGGGCCACATCTAACTCCCTCTTAAATATAGCCAATGAACTGTGGCCTCAACTACCTTCTGTGGCAGAGAGTTCCAGAGATTCACCACTCTCTGTGTGAAAAAAGTTCTTCTCATCTCGGTTTTAAAAGATTTCCCCCTTATCCTTAAGCTGTGACCCCTTGTCCTGGACTTCCCCAACATCGGGAGCAATCTTCCTGCATAAATCAGAGGACTATGAATCTTCACAACTCTCTGACTCCAGGGTGATTCAAGGGGGAGATTGGCAGAGATTTGGACCATATGGTAATTAAAGGAATACGGGGAAAAGTCAAAGACCATGCTGGAGGAACTAACAAGGTTAGACAGCATCTCTGGAAGGAAGTGAGTGAAGAATGGCCACAACCTGAAACGCTGTCGTACCATTCTCTCCACAGATGCTGCCTGACCCGCCCAGTTCACCCAGCACTTTGTGAGTTGCATCTGCAGTTCCTTGTGCCTCTAAACCAGTGGTTCCCAACGTGGGGCGTACGCCCCACAGGGGGGCAATTTGATTTTTAAGGGGGGCAATTGAGCGCGACTGAGGAGGTCTGGGTCCAAATTTTCGATTTTTTTTTTTTTGGATTTTCCGTCAGGTAAACGTATGTAGTTTATGTTTCAGATGTTATTTTGAGTAAATAATTTTTTTGGGGTAAAAAAGGTCTTTATTGTGTAGTTATTACATAATCACCGCGCCATCGCTCTTCATGCACGTCGCACGAAGCGGGCGAGGTAATGGGAGAATTATATATCACCACATGGGGGGGGCATCAGGATTTTAGATGTGATTAGGTGGGGCATGGCCAAAAAAAGGTTGGCAACCACCGATTTAGAGCAAGTGTATAAGTGTGGCTATTAGGAATGATCCCTTTGAATGTCGGTGCTGACTCAATGACTCTGAGGGGAGGAGCTGGTGTTCACTATATCAATACCTTCTGATGAAAGAACTTTGACCTGAAATGTCAACTCTGTTTCACTTCCCATAGTTGCTACCTGATCTGCAGACCACTCCGCTATTTGCTATGTTTATTTCAGCCTTCCAGCATCTGCAGTTTCTTTGATTCAGTTTGCATCATTAATAGTTTCCAAAATTGAGTAGATATATATATTCACAGGCTTTGATGAACTTTTAAGCACTAGATTTATGCCGCTGTTTTTTGAGCTACCACCAAAAGTGATGAAACTGGAGAGTCCTTGGATAGACACAAAACGCAGAGTAACTCAGCGGGACAGGCAGCATCTCCTGAGTGAAGTAATATGTGCCGTTTCGGGTCGAGACCATTCTTCAAGACGTGTGACAATAAAGTATTCATTCATTCATTCATTAACCTTGGTTTCTTACTAATAATTATTATTTATTATTATTTAGTTAATATTGATTCTCAGCTGTAACAACATAACTGACGGGTGACGTTTTGGGTCGAGACACTTGTTCAGACCCGAAACATCACCCATTCCTTCTCTCCAGAGATGCTGCCTGTCCCGCTGAGTTACTCCAGCTTTTTGTATCTATCTTCGGTTCCAACCAGCATCTGCAGTTCCTTCCCACACAACATAACTCGTGCTGTTTATTCCTAGGGTAATCCAAGATGGATTGGGACACCCTTCAAGAGTTGCTCGGCGAGATGAACAAATACTCCACGTCGCTGGGCAAGGTGTGGCTCTCGGTGATTTTCGTTTTCCGTGTGTTGGTCTTGGTGGTGGCGGCCGAGACGGTTTGGGGAGATGAGCAGAGCGACTTTGTCTGCAACACCCAACAGCCCGGCTGCAGGAACGTCTGCTATGACCGCTTCTTCCCCATCTCCCACATCCGGCTGTGGGTCTTCCAGCTGCTCTTTGTGTCTGTCCCCTCCTTTCTCATCGGCATGCACGTCTCCCAAAGGAAAAAGAGCAGGAAGAACATCAAGATCTTTCACCTGAATGCAGCTAAACTGAAAATAAAAATCGATGCCCCTCTCCTACGGACTTACCTGGTCAGTCTTGTCTTCAAGATGCTATTTGAAGCCAGCTTTATGTACTTGTTCTACTGGATCTACGAGGGCTACCAGATGTTGCGACTTGTGAAGTGCAGTGAATACCCCTGTCCCAACACTGTAGATTGCTTCATTTCCAGGCCCACTGAGAAGACTATCTGTACTGTGTTTATGTTGGTGATCTCAGCTCTGTGCATCTTGTTGAATGTGTCTGAGCTCTGCTTCTTGGTTGTAAAATATTGCATTATTCAGTGTAGAACGTCTTGTTTCCCCGCAGTAGAAAACGAGACAAGGTCCAAGAGGTAGTAAATACCAGACCCTCCTTCCTCAGAAATCAACTCGCGGTGAATCACTGAGAGAGAAATGTTCAACTTTTGTGGGAAATATTTCCATTATCTTCAGTAAAAAACGTTGCATGAAATAGCCTATTTATTTTATTCATGATTGGCTTCACTGAGAAGTCTAGATTGGTGGCAAAGTGTTTCAGCACAATGGCCTCTGTCTGGGTAACTGAATGGTGTCCACCATGTGTAGCCCTCTTCCCAGTTGGGATGGCTATCCCAGAGTGAGTCAAGCCCAGCCTGAAACTGCCAGACCCCGAGAACCATACCTCTACATCAATATCCTAGACTCCAGGCACAAGAGACTGCAGATGCTGGAATCCATGGGATGTGGTGATACATGGATAGGACAGATTTGGAGGGATATGGACCAAATGCAGGCAGGTGGGACTAGTGTAGCTGGGACATGTTAGCCCATGTGGGCAAGTTGAGCCAAAGGGCCTGTTTCAACACTGTATCACCTATGAATCTGTGACTCTATCCTGAGCAATCTTAACAGACGATGTTCCAGGTCAGGACTCTTCTCCATTCCCACAGATGCTGCCTGACCTGCTGAGTTCCTCCAGCACTTTGAGTTTTGTCAATGTCCTAGACTCCTTCCATATACCCATCATCTGTGGGTGAACAATTTGCCCCTCAAGGTCCTAACCAATCTTGCCCCCTCACTTTAAACCTATGAACGCTAGTTCTTTATTCCCTTACTTTAGGTAAAATATTCTGTAAGATCACCCCTTAGCCTCGTGTGCTCCAAGGAATAAGGTCCTAGTGCTGCCCAACTTCTCCCTATAGCTCAGGCCCTTGAGTCCTGGCAACATCCTTGTAAATCTTCTCTCCACCCTTTCCAGCCTAACGGCATCTGCCCTACAGCAGGCTGACTTATTCTGAACACAATACTACAGAGATAAACACAAAATGCGGGAGTAACTCTGTGGAACTGGAGAGCAGGAATGAGTGACGGTTTGAGTTGAGACTTGTCTTCAGACTGTAGAAGGGTCTCGACCCCAAATGTCACCCATTCCTTCTCTCCAGATACTGCCTGGCCTGCTGAGTTACTCCAGCATTTTGTGTCTATCTTCAGTGTAAACCTGCATCTGCAGTTCCTTCCTACACAATACGAGGAAATACTTTTTCTCACGGAGAGTGGCGAGTCTGTAGAATTCTTGGCCTCAGAGGGCGGTGGAGGCCGGTTCTCTGGATACTTTCAAGAGAGCGCTGGATAGGGCTCTTAAAAAAGTCAGCGGAGTCAGGGGATATGGGGAGAAGGCGGGAACGGGATACTGATTGGGGATGATCAGCCACGATCACATTAAATGGCGGTGCTGGCTCGAAGGGCCGAATGGCCTCCTCCTGCATCTATTGTCTATAACACTCCAAATGTGGCCTCACCAATGTCTTGTGAAACTACCATAACCTCCCAACACTGATATTTTGGGAACCAAAATATAAACATTATATATATATATATATATGCATATATACACACAAATAGCAGGATTGAAATCCTTTTATTTCAATACAGAACCAGTGGCTGTTGTTACATTCGATGACTTTTCCTGGTCATGGTGGTGGTTCCTGCTGTAAGTTTCTGTAAAATAAAATGCAGGAGTTGAAATGAGTCAAAACGAGTGGTAACGTCATCGATCTGGTCAAAGCAGAACAGCCTAACGGCATCTGCCCTGGGGGAGGGCTGTGAGTGAGTGGGGGAACACAATGGGGGAGGGGGTGACAAAGTGGGGGGGGGGAGTAAGTCTGCAGAACTGGAGAGGAGGAATGGGGGAGGGGTTTGAGTGAGACTTGTCTTCAAACTGTAGAAGGGTCTCGAGGGGGTGAGTGGGGGAGGGGGTGCCTGGCCTGTGAATTTGGGGCATTTTGGGTGAGTGAGGTGTAAACCTGCATCTGAGTTCCTGACTTGGGGGAGTGAGTGGGGGAGGGGGGGGGGAGTGAGTGGGGGAGTGAGTGGGGGTGAGGGGGGGAGTGAGAGCAACACTTTTTTCTCACGGAGAGTGGGGGAGGGGTGGGAGTCAGTGGGGGAGTGAGAGGGCGGGGGGGCCGGTTTCTGGGTGAGTGAGATACTTTCAAGGGGTGAGTGGCTAGATAGGGCTCTTAAAAAAGAGTCAGGGGGGAGTGATATGGGGAGAAGGCAGGGGGAGGGGGGTGGGGGGTACTGATTGGGGATGATCAGCCACGATCACATTTAAAATGGGTGTGCTGGCTCGAAGTGCCGAATGAGTGGGGGACTCCTGTGGGGGATTGGTGGGATAACACTCCAAATGGGGGGGTCACCAATGTCTTGTGGTGGGGGGGAACCTGGGGAGTGGGGGATTAATTTTTGGGAACCAAAATATAAACAGTATTATATATATATATTATGCATATATACAGTGGGGGAGGGGTGGGAGTGGGATGGGGGACCTTTGAGTGGTCAATACAGAACCAGTGGGGTGAGTACATTGGGGGGGGGGGGTGGTCAGTGGGGGAGGGGGGGGTTCCTGCTGTAGTGTTTCTGTAAAATAAATGCAGGAGTTGGGAGGGGGTGAGTGAGTGGGGGAGTGGTAACGTCATCGATCTGGGTCAAAGCAGAACAGAGTGAGTGAGTGGGGGAGGGTGGGAGTGAGTGTGGGGGAGGGTGAGTGAGTGGGTGAGTGGTGAGTGGGGGAGGGGGTGAGTGAGTGGGAGGGGTGAGTGGGGGGAGGGGGGGAGTGAGTGGGGGAGGGGGTGAGCGAGTGGGGGAGGGGGTGAGGAGGGGGGGTGAGTGAGTGGGGGTGAGGGTGGGGGGGGGAGTGAGTGAGTGAGTGGGGGAGGGTGGGGGGAGTGGGGGTGGGGGGGGTGAGTGGGGAGAGTGAGTGAGTGGGGGGGGTGGGGGTGGGAGTCAGTGGGGGAGGGGTGAGTGGGGGGGGGTGGGAGTGAGTGGGTGAGGGGTGAGTGAGTGGGGGAGGGGGAGTGAGTGAGTGAGTGGGTGGGTGGGGGAGTGGAGTGAGTGGGGGGTGGGGGGGGGTGGGAGTGGGTGGGGGGGGGGTGAGTGGTGAGTGGGGGAGGGGGTGAGTGAGGGGGGTGGGGTGGGAGTGAGTGGGGGTGGGGTGGGAGTGAGTGGGGGAGGGGTGGGAGTGAGTGGGGGGGGGTGGGGTGAGGTGAGTGGGGGGGGGGGTGGGAGTGAGTGGGGGAGGGGGTGGGAGTGAGTGGGGGAGGGGGGGTGAGTGGGGGAGGGGGGGAGTGAGTGGTGGGGGGGGGGGGGGAGTGAGTGGGAGTGGGGTGAGGGTGGGGGTGTGAGTGGGGGAGGGGGTAGTGGGGGGAGGATGGGAGATGCCGAGATCACAATATCAGGTGATGTAATGAGGAAAATCCACCCTGCTGTGTGGCCTCATGTGTTAATGCCCTGAGGAACAATGACCCCAACCATGTGGGAGAGGGGGTCAAGGAAAGAGCGTTCACGCTGATCGTGGCCCTGGTTCCACCAATCCTTTCCACCTCCATTGTAGGCAGATGTCGAGAAGTGTGTTCAGCTCCGGCTGAACAATTTCTCATCTTGTGATGTAGACTTGATAAGAAGAAGAGCTGGGGAGCCTTTGGTACCTCGACGTCTTAGTGCTGGTGAACAAAGGGTCCTTGCATTCCAATGCACATTGATGGGGGGAGTGGTGGCTGGGGTGTCCGTTGTGTGGGTTGCTTTATTGCCACCCCCCCTTCCCTCATTCCCACCCACCATCCTGTTGTGTCTAAATGTCTCCCACCCCACCTACTCCATTCCCCACCTCCGCACACTCACCCTCTCCATCCCCATGTCTTATATTTCAATTTTAATCCTCCCCGTCCCATCCGGATGATCCGGCTCCCCTGCTGTGTCCCAAACTGTGCGGGACTATTGGCGGTGGCAGCCCTGGTCCCAGTGGGTGGGAGGGAGATGGTGGGAACATGGGGAGGATACAACAGGATGAACATGGAATGGTGTGTATGGCCAGCACGGACTTGGTGGGCTGAAGGGCCTGTTTCTGTGCTGCATCATTCTATGACTATATCTCTCCTGAGGTTTAGGCATTGATCGATGTTTGCTGAAAGCTGTACAATGTTCAGAGTTTGAAGAGGAAGTTTATCATCTGGCATGGACTGTGACTCAGTGATCTCCATCTGGGCCATCATGTCCCTGGTCTACAATTCCATGAACTTACTTCAATCATTTCGGTTCCCTGCACCTCCTGTACATGCAGGAAGTTCTTTAACTTGCAGATTAGCTTCCCGTCCTCCATCTGAACCATGCACTGTGCAGAAGAGAAGATCATTGTACATGTGTGCAACATATCCTGCCCTCCATTCTGGATCCACCCCCCTCATGCCCCCCCCCCCCCCTCCCACCCCCCCAACACGGGGGAACGATTAATTGCTTCCATAAATTTCCTTCTGGGGGGGTGATTGTCTGGGGGGGGGGGGGGGGGGGGGGGGGGGGGGGGGGGGGGGGGGGGGGGGGATAGATAGATAGATAGATAGATAGATAGATAGATAGATAGATAGATAGATAGATAGATAGATAGATAGATAGATAGATAGATAGATAGATAGATAGATAGATAGATAGATAGATAGATAGAGAGATAGGTAGGTAGATAGATAGATAGATAGATAGATAGATATAGATATAGATAGATAGATAGATATGAAATCCAGAACAAGGGTTCACAGTTTAAGGATAAGGGGGAAATCTTTTAGGACCGAGATGATGAAAACATTTTTCACACAGAGAGTGGTGAATATGTGGAACTCTCTGCCACAGAAGGTAGTTGAGGCCACAGTTTTCATTGGCTATATTTAAGAGGGAGTTAGATGTGGCCCTTGTGGCTAAAGGGATCAGGGGGTATGGAGAGAAGGCAGGTACAGGATACTGAGTTGGATGATCAGCCATGATCATATTGAATGGCGGTGCAGGCTCGAAGGGCCGAATGGCCTACTCCTGCACCTATTTTTTTTATGTTTCTATGAAAGAGCCCCATGACTGGCAGGCAAGAGTCGGGTTTGCAGAGGGATGAGTTGTTGAAGAAAGCAGTGACCCGCCCAACATTTACAAACATGCTTGATGTACCGTGACTTGGTCTGTGTCAACAGTCATTTTGAGTTGAGTTTATTGTCACGTGTACCGAGGTACAGTGAAAAGCTTTCGTTGCGTGCTGACCAGTCAGCGGAAAGACAATACATCATTGAGGCAATGCATGTTTATACAATGATAGGACAACTAGGCATCAGGTTAAATTACCTTCATCTTTTTGCCATCCATGCTGGTGATATCGGCTTCTTTCCCGATGGTGAATTCATTGGTCACCGACTGACGGGGATTTTTGGTCGTGATGACAAAGTTGTCTCCGGTTTGTTTGATTTCAATAACTGGCATGATGTCTTTCCCAATCTTGATTATATCTTCTGGAAGCGCTGTGAAGTTATACAAGTCACACATTTGTAACTGGAGTGCAATGTCATCTTTACAATTGTACCTTGAATGTTAAGCACAGGGTTTGAAGTTTGCTGAGGGGAGACTTTAAATCGGTCCAGGTCAGGTAAAATTCATGGTTCAGGTGATGCGAGATCCTGGCCCTGGTCAATGGACCATTTCCTTAGCCAGCTCTGATTTGTTCATATGTCTAGTTTCCTTCACCCCTGCCACTCAGTCTAAATCAGGGTCTTGACCCAAAGCATCACCTATTCATTTTCTCCAGCGATGCTGCCTGACCCGCTGAGTTACTCTAGCATTTTGTGTCTGTCTTCGATGTAAGCAGGCATCTGCAGTTCATTCCTACACACAGACCATTGTTTTGTTAGGCATTCATAAAGCAATAGATTTTTGTGTTAAGATAAGGCATGAGGCAGTGATAGTGATCGTTTAGATATAGACGTATCCACTGTCCACCAACATCTCTACACCACTGCACCCGTCCTGAGCTGGGAATGTATGACCAGCCCGTCTTGTCATCAGTTTATGTCATAGGAGCAGAATTAGGCCATTCGGCCCATCATGTTTCCTCCGCCATTCAATCATGGCTTATCTGTCTTTCCCTCTCAACATCATTCTCCTGCCTTCACCCCATAATCTTTGATACCCTTATGCCCCTGTCCCACTTAGGAAACCTGAACGGAAACCTCTGGAGACTTTGCGCCCCACCCAAGGTTTCCGTGCGGTTCCCGGAGGTTGCAGGTAGTTGCCGGAGGTTGCAAGTAGTGGAAGCAGGTAGGGAGACTGACAAAAATCTCCGGGAGCCGCACGGAAACCTTGGGTGGGGCACAAAGTCTCCAGAGGTTTCCGTTCAGGTTGCCTAAGTGGGACAGGGGCATTACTAATCAGAAATCTTTAATTCTCCACTTTAAAAATACCCAATAACAATAACCCAATACCTCTACAGCCATCAGTGGCAGTGAATTCCACAGATTCACCACCCTCTGATTAAATAAATTCCTCTTCATCTCCTTTCTAAATGTTTTCTCCTTGCTAACTCTAAAAGAGGGAAGGACAAGCCTCATCCCTATATTAATGGATGGCGATAGCTGCAAATGATTCCTGGCAATTATCTATCTGGATATTGGAACTGTCAAATTATCTGAACTCAAAAAATATACTGAAAAATTATTGAGCAAACCACAAAATGCTGGAGGAACGGCAGGTCGGGCAGCATCTGTGGAGGGAATGGACTCGCAACATTTCAGGTCAGGACCCTTCCTCAGACTAACACAGTGGGGGGGGGGGGGGGGGGGGGGGGGGAGAAAGTTGAAAAAGAGAGGTGGGGACAGGATAAATGCTGGCAAGTTGGGTCCCGACCCGAATCGCCACCTATCCATTCTCAAACCCATGACTTCTGCTAGGTACCAGGACTGCAGGTGAACGCAACACGCCATGCTGACTGGGAAATATATCACTCACTGAGTCTAAATCTTGGTTCAAGATTCAAGAGTATTTCAATGTTATATGTACTGACAACGGAACAATGAAATTCTTACTTTCTGCAGCGTTACAGGTCCGTAAACTCAATAACACACAGATAAATATATAATAATTAATAATGCAAATAAATTAATAACAGTGATGCTATGTAATGATAACTGCACAAAACTGAAGTTCGTAATGCAGCTAAAGACACTGTGGCTTTTCTTGCGCCAAGGACTTGGGTAGTTTGACCAAAGTTGCTGAGGTTAGTGGTGACGAGACGTTGGTTGCTGAGAAGAAGCTGTTCTTGAAGTTGTTGGTCACGGACAGCTTGATCTTCACCTGGTTAGCTCAACTAGACAGTTGGGATCTTCAGGTTTGAAGAAAGGTCTCGACCCGAAATGTCACCTATTCCTTCCCTCCAGCCTGTCCCGCTGAGTTTCAATAGACAATAGGTGCAGGAGTAGGCCATTTGGCCCTTCGAGCCAGCACCGCCATTCAATGTGATCATGGCTGATCATACCCAATCAGTAACCCGTTCCTGCCTTCTCCCCATATCCCCTGACTCCGCTATTTCTAAGAGCCCTATCTAGCTCTCGCTTGAAGGCATCCAGAAAACCTGCCTCCACCGCCCTCTGAGGCAGAGAATTCCACAGACTCACCACTCTCTGTGAGAAAAAGTGTTTCCTCGTCTCCGTTCTAAATGGCTTATCCCTTATTCTTAAACTGTGACCCCTGGTTCTGGACTCCCCCAACATCGGGAACATGTTTCCGGCCTCTAACGTGTCCAAGCCCTTAACAATCTTGGATGTTTAAATGCGATTCCCTCTCATCCTTCTAAACTCCAGAGTGTACAAGCCCAGCCACTCCATTCTCCAGCATTTTGTGACTATCTCTGGTGTAAACCAGCATCTGCAGTTCCCCCCCTACACAGCTGAGTTCTTGAGTTCACCAAGAACTCCACAAGTCTTGATGAACTCTTGAACACCATTCTGGAGTTTGTGCCATGCAGGGTACAAGCGCTATGCCACAATCCCAAACAGTGAACTAACCAACAACTGAAACTCCTGCTGCATATCCTGGATTCCCAAGGGAGTCGCTGTCACTTACAGAGAGCCCGCATGAAGTCCTCAATGTTCTCCTGAGCGTAGACCTGCCATGTCCCGGTGAATGCCATCCTTGCTGCAGTCTGGTCTGGGGATCGTTGCACACAGAGGAGCAGCACATATACTTAACACTGAGCACAGGGACAGTCGGGTTGGTTAATAACCTGACTGCCGAATTGGTTTGAAGGTTCACATCTAATCATTAACTGAAGAGTCATCAATGTCGGTCCTCTGCACAAACATCAAGTGGTTCTGGATGTAAATAACCTCACATTCAATCTCACTGGATCATAGGACATGGAACAGTACAGAACTTCTGGCCCACAATGTTGCTGCCAAACATGATGACAAGGTAAACTATTCTCTGCCTGCATGTGAGGGTGGCGGATTTCCGCTTCCTGGGAATCCACATTGAGGAGGACCTGACGTGTGAACACACTGATCAGCAAATGGACCTGGTGACTCAGGAAAAACAGTCACCAGACCTTGCGTCCTTTTACCCACTGAGAGCCATACTAAGTACTGTGTATGCCAAACCAGCTGCACAGTGGCTCAGATCTAACCATTAACTCTGCCCCTCATGTCGGTGCCCTCTCCTTTTGAGGAAACATCTGCACCAAAAAAACCCAGAATATTCTCTCCACCCCGGATGTCCCTAACCTCACTGTTGCCTCACTGGACAAGGACAAATAGACTACAAAACAGTTTTTACCCCACTGCTATAAAAGCACTAAATGTGGGCCGAAAGGAACGCAGGGGCGATCGACTAAGGGACTGTGGTAAACGGTGGAATCGACAGAAGGATGGAGGGTTGGGTGTGTATGCGTGCTTTGTCTGTGTTTTTTATTTATTGCTTATCTTTATTATTTTACCGTGGATGTTTCGTTAGCTTTAGAAATGTTTGAATGCTGCACTGACTGGCTGACATTTTAAATTTCGTTGTACATGGCCCATGTTACAATGACAATAAAGAAACTATTCTATTCTATTCTATGTGATCCATATTCCTCCATTCGATGCAACTCCATGTGTCTATCCAAAAGCCTTTTCAATGCGACTGAAACCTGCCACCATCACTCCTGGCAGGCAGCATGTTGCAGGAACTTACCACTCACTGCCCCGCTCATCGCCAAACTTCTCCCCTTCCATCTACAAGCTGTGCCCTCTAGTATTGAATATTTCCACCTTGGGAAAAGGTTCTGACTGACCATCTCTGCCACTCATAATTTTATATTTTTCTGTCAGGTGTGCCCTTAACCTCCAACATTCAGTGTTGATTTTCCAAGACAGGTAAACTGTTCACCGTTCCTTCAACCACAGTTAATGAAATTATTGGTCAAACACTTAAATTAAATTAATTAAGATGAGAAGAACTTTTTTCACACAGAGAGTGGTGAATCTCTGGAATTCTCTGCCACAGAAGGTAGTTGAGGCCACAGTTCATTGGCTATATTTAAGAGGGAGTTAGATGTGGCCCTTGTGGCTAAGGGGATCAGGGGGTATGGAGAGAAGGCAGGTACGGGATACTGAGTTGGATGATCAGCCATGATCATATTGAATGGCGGTGCAGGCTCGAAGGGCCGAATGGCCTCTACTCCTGCACCTATTTTCTATGTTTCTATTTATGCTTTGTGATTTAAACCAAAATGTTTTTTTCCCCAAACTATTCCACAAATTCTGTGACAGTACCAGGAAGGAGGCAGAGAAAGTTGATGAAAACGCTGCAGTCCTAACTATCAATGAAAATACTTGCCATCTAAAATCTTTTCTTAGATCAGTCATCTAGTTCCTCATTTACTGTTGATGACTATACAATAAAACCTCTGGGGCACAAATCAAGACAGCGTTGTCTGTGTTTTAATTAGATTTAATATAAGCTTTCAATCCTTAATACTCAGTGTACAGCACCATCAGAGCTGCTGCCTCCCAGCTCCAGAGGCCCAGGTTCGATTCTCACCCCGGGCTCTGTCTGCGTGGAGTTTGCATGTTCACCCTGTGACACTATATTTTCCTTCAGGTGCTCCTGTGTCCTCCTACATTCTATGAAAATGCTCATGTTTTCGGCTTATTGGTCACTGACACCACTGTGTAAGTAAAGGGTTGAATCTAGATGGGAAGATATGACACAAAAAGCTGAAGTAATTCAGCAGGTCAGGCAGCATCTCTAGAGAAAAGGAACAGGTGACGTTTCGGGTCGGGACCCTTCTTTTTTTTTTTTTTTTTGTTTGTTTATTTTATAAGAAGTTAATACAGCACAAAACAGTACAGTGGCACCTAATTTTAGGTGCCAACTATGTAATACCGTAATCCATTCTATGTACAACCTCTAGTTTTATGTTATAAGAAGGAAGTAAGCAGAACAAGAAAAAGAAAACAATAGAAAGGGGAAAAAGTGGAAAAATAGATGGTAGAGAGTAGAAGAACGTGAAGTGTGTATATAAAAAATAAAAAAAGGAAGAGAGAAAGTGGAAAGTAGAAATAGAAGAGAAGGCCCCTTAAAAGAGAATTTTTCAAATCTGTATTCGGAGATGTAGATCTATCCGCGTCATGAACTGAAATCAGCAATCCTTACGGCACCGCTGCATCACATGATTCCAAAAAGTCGATGAAAGGAGACCAACTCTTTAAGAATTGGTCATATTTATCTATTAGTCGGAGTCTCATTTCTTCAAGTCGTGCTATGTCCATCATATTCCTAATCCACATTTTAACAGTTGGTGTGGTTGTATTTTTCCAAAATTAAGTAACAATTTCTTTCCAATCGGGACCCTTCTTGAGACGGAGTTTATGGGAATGTGGACAGAATAAAATGGGATTGGTTGGGGGAGTCCAGAATCAGGGGCCACAGTTTAAGAATAAGGAGTAAGCCATTTAGAACGGAGACGAGGATACATTTTTTCTCACAGAGAGTGGTGAGTCTGTGGAATTCTCTGCCTCAGAGGGCGGTGGAGGCAGGTTCTCTGGATGCTTTCAAGAGAGAGCTAGATAGGGCTCTTAAAAATAGCAGAGTCAGGGGATATGGGGAGAAGGCAGGAACGGGGTACTGATTTGGGATGATCAGTCATGATCACATTGAATGGCGGTGCTGGCTTGAAGGGCCAAATGGCCTACTCCTGCACCTATTGTCTATTGGGTTACTGGGCGTGATGATGGAATTAGTTTGTTGGGCTCAAAGACCTGTTTCTCTGATGTACGACTGACATGACATTGACTATTTACAGTAGCGGTTAGTCTGCCATATACCAATGGATCCTCGATGTTGCAGCATGGATTCAGAGACAAGATACTGCAACGCAAGATTTGCATCTGATCTAACATTTATTACTTTACTCTTCCAGTTGTGGACAATGCCTTTTACAGACGGCGAATGTTAAAGTTTTAATGGGCTAGAAGACTTGGGTCCATTGAAGATGGAAGCATTTTGTGAGAATTGCTCACAGCCTGCAGATGGAGGAACACTAACCATGTGTTAATCAAATTTCTTCAGAAGGGCATGTTTGATCTGAACTTTTTGATCAAAGTCTCATAATTTTGAATATCTACAGCCGGAAAACAAAATTACATCTTCTGAGCGGATGTGTGGCCTTGAATTAAAAAGGGAGGAATAGGACATTACATAGAAACATAGAAATTAGGTGCAGGAGTAGGCCATTCGGCCCTTCGAGCCTGCACCGCCATTCAATATGATCATGGCTGATCATCCAACTCAGTATCCCGTACCTGCCTTCTCTCCATACCCTCTGATCCCCTTGGCCACAAGGGCCACATCTCACTCCCTCTTAAATATAGCCAATGAACTGGCCTCATCTACCCTCTGTGGCAGAGAGTTCCAGAGATTCATCACTCTCTGTGTGAAAAAAGTTCTTCTCATCTCGGTTTTAAAGGATTTCCCCCTTATCCTTAAGCTGTGACCCCTTGTCCTGGACTTCCCCAACATCGGGAACAATCTTCCTGCATCTAGCCTGTCCAACCCCTTAAGAATTTTGTAAGTTTCTATAAGATCCCCTCTCAATCTCCTAAATTCTAGAGAGTATAAACCACTTGGTTTATCCAGTCTTTCTTCATAAGACAGTCCTGACATCCCAGGAATCAGTCTGGGATTATTTACCTCATTGAAATTCCAGGCACTTAGACGAGTTCAAATATCAAGAAGGACCTGTTGAATAGAGAGAAAGGTGAAGCTGGGAACTGATGATAATAACAGCCAAGCTGGGAAATTCATTTTTCATTTACAAACACACTAATTCAAACTCTTTGGTAGAGATTAATTTTTACTGCAGCCCCACAGTGTCTTGTGTAATGTTCGAACAACCTGGTGTTTGGCCCATTTGTGAAATACTTTGCTAATTTTAAAAAAGCATTTCAGAACTCAGCCAGAACTCATTGACTTTTAACACTGTTGCTGTCCATTTGCCAATGTTTAAGTGACTAGAGTCTATAATATAACCTATAATTTAAATTTGCATCAAACCATCCAACACTATCTCTGTACAAGTGACAACAAGGTAACCAGTGAATAGAAATTGTAATTACCGAACTCCAATTATCTCTTTTCAAATATACCTTGTGGTTTCTATGTTAACTCCATGAGGCTGAGATATGGTGCCTTCTGGCCTGTTGTGGTCACTGCCTCTCACATTCCCACCATCAATGCTGCCTGACCTGCTGAGGTCCTCCAGCACACTTGTGTTTTGCCACGATAAACTCAGCAGGCTTTCTTGAATAGTCAAATAAATTTGTGGAAAATATTTCTGTTCCAGGGAACGACTTCTATTTAGATAAATGTGACTGCAGACCCATGATAATGTATATTTAATAATGTATATTTCTGATTAATGATGCTCCCCAGATGCCCACATTGAGCATTGATGGATGGACATCCCTACCTTGCACGGTTGATGGAGGCAGCTCCTCTAGGTATCAATGAAATGGAGTTTTAAATCTGAAAACTAGAACACTGCCTTGAGGCAAAGATCCTTTAATCAATTATTTTACCAACCGAGAAGTTTTAAAAATATTAATTTTGTTCTAACATTCAATCTACATTAATTCCTCTTTTTTCATTTCCTTGAGAGTGATTTTGTAATTTATCACGGTGGAAACTAATGCTGACTTTAGCATTTACCCTGGAACATTGAGCTGTTTTAACGGACCTCTATACAAGGGATATCGGTTACATCGTCCTGTTTCTACCCTCACTAGAACTTAGCACTGGAAGTAATCCTGAGACCACTACTCACGAGATCCTGTGCTTAAGATATTTACCTAACTCCCTGTAGCCACATTACAGAACCTCCTTCCTTTGTTATTTGCGCCAACATACACAACAACTTCTGGCTGCTCCCCCTCCCCCTTGAGGCTGTCATGCAGCCACTCCGAAACGTCCTGGACCAAGTGCCTATCCTCAGATTCAACCCGTCCTGTCTCACACTGGGGCTGGAAATGCTGAAATTGGTGATTAAAACAAAGGTCATAGCTCTTTTCCACAGTTCTTAAAATAACTTTTTTCT
Source organism: Leucoraja erinaceus (assembly GCF_028641065.1). NCBI lineage: Eukaryota > Metazoa > Chordata > Chondrichthyes > Rajiformes > Rajidae > Leucoraja > Leucoraja erinaceus. Next base: position 32,095,784 of record NC_073402.1, on the reverse strand, counting down.
GGACAGAGAGAGGCAGGGTGTGAGGTGCACTTACTTAGTGGACACGGTAGTGGGTGGGGTGGGGGGGGGGGGGGGGGAGATGAAGGGAGGGGGTTGGGGGTGCAATGGGACTGAGGAGGATGAACCGTAATACTCACCAAATCGCAGCTCGTTTTGCAGAGAAATGCAGAGAATCAAGAATTTCAATCATAGATAAACATTCCTCTACTGCAGTGCCACTGTGCCACCACAAGGCATGGTATATTTTGTGCCTTTTACTGGTTATTTATTGTATGTTTATTTGCTGTTTTTTCCCCAAGAGTTCTGTACATATTAAGCCCCTTATTTAGTTGTAGCAGAACAATGGCAATAACAGGCACCACCTCCCTCCTCCCTCTCAGGGGGCCTCGAGACTCCCGTTGACGGAGATCTTGGCTCCAGTAGCCAGCGGTCAGGCCCTCTGTGTCGGGGCGATCAAGCTCCTGCATTGGGGGATCTCAGCTCCCCCGCGCCAGGCGATCAGACCACGGGTTGGGGCAGGTCAAACATCCTGCGACTTTGAACCTTCCCAAAGTCAGTCTCGAGCGAGGCCTCCACCTCAGCACAAACTCCTCTTGAACGGCCAGGAACGAAAAAGACTACACATAGTTGTGACCACTGCCCAGTCCATCACCGGCTTTGACCTCCCCACCGTCGAAGGGATCTATCGTAGTCGCTGCCTCAAAAAGGCAGCCAACATCGTCAAGGACCCACACCATCCTGGCCACACACACATCTCACCATTCCCATCGGGAAGAAGGTACAGGAGCCTGAAGACTGTAACGTCCAGGTTCAGGAACAGCTTCTTCCCCACAGCCATCAGGCTGTTTAACACAACAATGAACAACCTCTGAGCTCTGAACTGCAAAAGACTATTATTATTAATTATTTATTGAACTTTTGCTATTTTTAGCCCATTATGTACAATGTTCACATATTCTGTTCTGCTTCAGCAAGTAAGAATTTAATTGTCCCGTCCGGGAGATATGACACTAAAACACTTGACTCTATAACCAACAAAGGACCAACTCAAGACTGTGTGCTCAGTCCCCTACTCTATGACCAGGACTGCACAGCCACACCATCCCAATGCCGTCTTTAAATTTCACCGACGATACCACCGTTGTTGGATAAATAATGGGTAATGACGAGTCAGAGTACAGGAGAGAGATTGATAATCTGAGGGAATGTTGCCAATAGGACATTGTTACTCCTGTTCTTCCATGCCTGCTTGGATATCCTCCAGAATGTGGTTACTGTATAGGAAGATGGTTTACTGTAGGTGAATTGATTTCCTCGTCCAGAAAGTGGCAGTCAGTCATCGTTGATCCTAGGTCGGTGAATTGGATGACAGTTTCCAGCCGACTGGTGTTTAGGATGATTACAGAGGGGAGTGCCTTGACCCATGACGACAGTCGCCTTAATACTGATTGCCAGTTGGTAATCATTGCAACCATGAGACAGTCTGTCCATCAGCCCCTGAAGTCCTTCTTCTGTTGGGGTGATGAGTGACCAATATGGTCCTGATGGTTCCTCTTTCTTCTCGGTGTCGTGCAATTCCATGATCAGTCTGACCTCCGGCACCTACCGAGGGCCCGTACTTGACCCTTGTCTCAGCGGTCACTTCGGCTGCCTGGTTTGTTCTTGTTCGTGGCCAAAGCGGGCCGAGTCCGGTCTTGAGCGGCTTCAATCTTCTCTCATTCCAGTCCACGATGATCATCAATCTTGGCCATTTCCTGTCATCAGAAACCGACCTGGTAAATGGAGACAAGAATGGAGTCTTGAGGGGTCTCGATCCAAATGTCATCTGTCCATTTCCTCCGCAGATGCTGCCTGACCCGCTGAGTTCCTCCAGCAGTTTTCTGCTCCACCTTCGCTGACAGCCGAGCTCTAAAAACACATCTCCATCATGGTCTTCCACTGAGGGCAGTTTACAGAGGATCAGCTCCACATTCCCAGTGACACCAGATCTTCCTCAGCAACACAGCAGGGTCAGGTGTGATGAAGCTTCTGCGTGCCAGCCCTGGTCCATGGCCGTCTCGTCAGATATTGTCCTCTGGTCAATCACAGGAAACATGGCAGATGGTCGATGACCTCAAGAGTGGAAAGCCGATGATCCACAAACTTGTCTTCATTCATGGGACAGTGGTGGAGAACGTTATGTTGCAAGTTCCTGGTTGTCCATGTCTCTGAAGATCTGTCCTGGATGTCCCCACACATCTCCTTAGCCTTGTCTCTGCTCAATCCTGGACAACTGGATCTTCAATTTCCTCATCAGCAGACCACAATCAGCACAAACAGGCAACACCTCCTCCTCTATAACCAACACAAGACCAGCTCAAGGCTGTGTGCTCAGTCCCCTGCTCTATCACCAGGGCTGCACAGTCAGACCATCCCAATGCTGTCTTTAAATTCCACCGACGATACCACTGTTGTTGGACAAATGATGGATAATGACGAGTCAGAGTACAGGAGAGAGATTGATAATCTGAGGGAATGCTGCCTGTGCAGACGTGTTGTTCTCAATGTCCGCAGGACCACAGAGCTATTTGTTGACCTCAGGAGAAAGCCACAGATCCACAAACTTGACTTCATTGATGGGACAGTGGTGGAGAACGTTATGTTCCAAGATCCTGCTTCAAGTTCCTGGGCGTTCATATCTCTGAAGATCTGTCCAGGTTCCAATGCGGGTCCCATTTTGTTCCCCACATCACTCCTCGACCGACCTCCGACACCCACCGCGGGCCGGTCCTAGGCTGCCCACAGCCGGGTCCTCTCTTGGTCCTCTCCCATTCATTTACCGTTCTTGATGGAGGTAAGTCGCCCAAGCTTCACTGCTGTACAGTAACGTGTTCAACACTCACGTGTTGTAGACAGTTACCTTGGTCTTCATTGTGAGTTTCCTGTTCTTCTATGTCCACTTGCTTAGTCTCCCGAAGGTGGGTGCTGTAGAGGAAGGTGGTTTACTGTACGTGAATTGGTTTCCTCATCCAGAGAGTGGCTGTCGGTCACCGTAGATCCTGGGTTGGTGAATTTAAGACATTTTCCAGTGGAGTGGTGCTTATGGTGATTTCAGAGGGGAGCGGAGTGCCCTGGCCCATGACAACAGTCATCTTAACGCTGATTGCCGGTCGGTCTTTGGTGCGAGCATGAGACAGTCTGTCCATCAGTCCCTGAAGTCCTTCTTCTGTTGGGGAACTGAGTGCAGCATCATTAGCAGGCTGGAGTTCCCTTATCAGCACAGTTCTCATCTTCGTCTTGGCTTTCAACATTGCCACATTGAAGAGCATCCCATCACTTCTGGTTTGAAGATACACATCTTCCGTGCCTGTTGGGAAGGCAAAGGACAGAAGGGCAGATCGGGAGATGCCAAACACCATGGGAGTTGGGACAGAGTCTTGCTTCACTCCACTTCTCATGGGGAAACTGTCTGATGTAGCTTCATCAAATTCCACTGTTGATGTATGTTCTCATGGAAGGACCAAGTGAGGTTTAGAATACGTGATGGACATGTAATCTTCTCCAGTAGCTGGTAGAGGCCGTGTCTGCTGACAGAATCAAAAGCTTTTGCAAGATCCACGAAGGCGATGAACATTGGGGTTTGCGGCTCTTGACATTTTTCTTGGATTTGACGCAGGGAGAAGATCATGTCCATTGTGGATCTATCTCCATGGAAATCGCATTGTGCCTCAGGTCAGCGAGTCTGTGCAGTCTTTGTAGGGTCACTCTGCCAAAGGCCTTTCCTGTAATACTCAGAAGTGAGATGTCCCTGTAGTTGGTGCACTTGCTGTGATCTCCCTTGTCCGTGTGCAGTGTGATGATGTTGGTGTTATGTGTGTGTTGAGGGACACCACCCTCTCTCTGATGATGGTCAGTCGGTCTTTGTTGCGAGCTTGAGACATGTCCATTAGTCCCTGAAGTCCTTCTTCTGTTGGGGTGATGAGTGACGATGGTCCCTCCATGTTCTCTGGGTGGCACGTCCTCGACCGACCTACGGCACCCTCCGCGGGCCCGTCCTTGACCCTTGTTCTTGGCAGACACTTTGGCCACTGGGCTCGTCCTTGTTCACAGTCACCGCCGGCCGAGTCTGGTCTTGACCGTCTCCATGCCAGCGGCTGGGTCAACTCCAGCACGGCGCTCACCAGGAGGTTCCCTCAGCAACACGGCAGGGTCAGGTGTGATGAAGCTTCTGTGTGCCACCCCTGGTCCGTGGCCGTATCTTCAGATCTTGTCCTCTGGTCAATCTGAGGAATGTGGCGGAGCTCAATGGTCACCATGTATTGAATGGTCACCATGTATTGAATGGCAGAACATTGAAGATCCAAAGGCCAATCTTACTCCATGTTCTCCTTGACCTTCCACACCTGGCGCTGGAGAAGCTGTTGAGGAACAACTTGGTGGGACCTCTTGTGGCCCTGGATCTCCTCCAGATGGTGTGAAATGGAAAACATCAAACATCTGCCGATTGATGTGGTCGCCAGCTGTTTGTGAGGAACTTTCTCGCCGAAGACTTGCAGGAAAATGCTATTGGGGCAGATGATGAGTCAGAGCCAGACGTGTTTGACAAATTTCTTAAACACCGTGGATTCTCCTGTGCAACAGATCACTGCCGGTTGTACTGTCAGCTGTTGACGATGAAATCCCAAATGCAGATGAGAGTGCGTGCGGGGAAGAGGTTGTAGCTCTTTCTAGAAGTGGCTCTTAAAAGGGCCTTTGTTGGACGGAGTGAGAAATTCTGCTGCGGTCCCCACCGATGTGGCTTCATATCCGATGAACGGCACTCGGGTTCCTGACATCGCTTTTGTTGCGTGCTGTCCAATCCCTCGTCGGGTTGCACGGGAGAATCCGCGCCGTTTAAGAAATTTGTCAAACTCGTCCAGTTCTGACTCACGATCTGCCCCAGTGGCATTTTCCTGCAAGTCTTTGGAGGGAAAGCTCCTCGCAAACAGCTGGCGACCACATCAGTCGGCAGATGTTTCATGCTTTCCACTTCACACTGTCTGGAGGAGATCCAGGGCGACAAGAAGTCCCATCAAGTTGTTCCTCAACAGCTTCTCCATCGCCAGGTGTGGAAGGTCGCGTAGAATGTGGAGTAAGATTGGCCTTAGGCATCTTCAATGTTCTGCCATTCAAGTTCTCTGTCATGTTCCTGAGATTGACCAGAGGACAAGAATCCAGTCTTCACTGGCTCCGTGCCGGCGGCTAGGTCAGCTCCACTACGGCTGCACGGCGCTCTCCGTGAACACGTCAGGTTCACCTGCTCCAGGTGTGGAAGGTTGCAGAGAACCTGGAGCAAGATTGGGCCTTCGGGATCTTCAAGGATCTGTCATTCAAGTCCACGGTGATCATCAAACTTGGCCTTTTCCTGTCGTCAGAAACCGACCTGGTAAATGGAGACAAGAATGGAGTCTTGAAGGGTCCCGATCCAAACGTCATCAGTCCATTCCCTCCACAGATGCCGTGTTCTCTCAGCGACGGGTCCTCGACTGACCGCTGGCACTCAGACATCTGTCATGTTTGTCCCTTCAAATAATCTGGAGGAGATCAATGGCCACAAGAAATCCAACCAAGTTGTTCCTCAACAGCTTCTCCAGCTCCAGGTGTGGAAGGTCGCAGAGAACATGGAGCAAGATTGGGTCTTCAGGATCTTCAATCATCTGTCATTCCAGTTTGCGGTGATCATCAATCTTGGCCATTTCCTGTCATCATAATCCAACCTGGTAAATGGAGATTAGAATGGAGTCTTGAATGGTCCTGATCCAAACGTCATCTGTCCATTCCCTCCGCAGATGCTGCCTGACCCGCTGAGTTCCTCCAGCAGTTTTCTGTTCCAACTTCGCTGACAGCCGAGCTCTATAAACACATCTCCATCACGGTCTTCCACTGAGGGCAGTTTACAGAGGATCAGCTCCACATTCCCAGTAACGCCAGATGTTCCTTAGCAACACATCACGGTCAGGTGTGATGAAGCTTCGGCGTGCCAGCCCTGGTCCATGGCCGTCTCGTCAGATATTGTCCTCTGGTCAATCACAGGAAACATGGCAGATGGTCGATGACCTCAGGAGGGGAAAGCCGATGATCCACAAACTTGTCTTCATTCATGGGACAGTGGTGGAGAACGTTATGTTGCAAGTTCCTGGTTGTCCATGTCTGAAGATCTGTCCTGGGTCCAGCACATCAATGCAATCACACACAAAACATGACCACCTCTAAGCTTTCGTAACATCCACAAAGGCGATGAACATGGGGTTTGCTGTTCTTGACATTTTCCTTGTATTTGACGCAGGGAGAAGATCATGTCCATTGTGGATCTACCTCCATGGAAACCGCATTGTGCCTCAGGTCAGCGAGTCTGTGCAGTCTTTGTAGGATCACAGAAGTGAGATGTCCCTGTAGTTGGTGCATTCCCTTGTTCTTGTACAATGTGATGATGTTGGTGTTACGCATGTGTTACGCAGAAACTGCTCAGTCCGTCACAGGTAAAGATCTCCTCACCATCAAAGTGATCTACAGGAGATGCTACCTGCAAAAGGCAGCTAATATCAAAGACCCACCAGTGTGAAAAGCCAACAAAAGCAGGGAAACTGACCTCCATGTTTAAGAGCAGCTTCTTCCCAGCAATTACAAGCCTCTCGAACACTGCACAACATGAACCACAACGATGAGATATTATGCACTGTGTCTTTTGCTGCCCGACAGATATTTTTTACACTCGCATTCAATTACTAATTTCCTGGATATTTGTTTTATTAGTTATCTGTGTCGTTGCACTATGCTCCCATTATTTTGTTCAGAAACTCAAAAAACGTGACCTCCACGTTCAGGAACAGCTTGTTCCCAGCAACCATCAGGCTCTTGAACACTGCCCGACACAAACCACACCTATGAACTGTGAAGATCTATGGACGGAGTCTTTGTTGCATTACAGACATGTTTACAGTAGTGTCGTGAGTATACATTTACTGAAATGTAAATTCATGCATTTTTGTGTTGTTGCAATTACAGGTTTGCTAATCTGCAGCAATAAATACATACCCCCCCCCCCCCCCACACACCCCCCCCTCCCCACACAGACCCCCCCCCCACACACAACCCCCCTCCCCCCACACACACCCCCCCTCCCCACACACACATGCCCCCCCTCCCCCACAGACCCCCCCCCCACACACACCCCCCCCCCCCCACACCCCCCCCCACACACACACACCCCCCTCCCCCCACACCCCTCCCCACCCCTCCTCCCCCCACACAGACCCTCCCCCCCCCTCCCCCACACCCCCCCCACACACACCCACCCCCCCCCCCACACACACACCACCTTGGCAGATGCCCCGCTCAAGATGGCGGCCAGCGGGGCGGAAGGGCCTCTTCTCTCTCCCTCTTCCCCTCTTTTATCTCTCCATTTCTCTTCTCCCTTTTTCTCTCTCTCTTCCCCCTCCTCCTCCCCCTTTCTCTCTCTTCTCCCTCCCTCCTTCCCTCCCCTCCTCCCTTCCCTCCCCCCCTTTCTCTTCTCCCCTCTCTCCCCCTCCCACTTCTTCCCTCCCTCACCCGCACACCCTCCCCCCACACGGACACCCCCGGCCCGATACCCTCTCCCCCACCCACACCACCCCGTTCCTGCCTTCTCCCCATATCCCCTTGACTCCGCTATCTTTAAGAGCCCTATCTAGCTCTCTCTTGAAAGTATCCAGAGAACCGGCCTCCACCACCCTCTGAGGCAGATAATTCCACAGACTCACAACTCTCTGTGTGAAAAAGTGTTTCCCCATCTCCATTCTAAATGGCTTACCTCTATTCTTAAACTGTGGCCCCTGGTTCTGGAATATGTTTCCCGTCTCTAGAGTGTCCAAACCCTTAATAATCTTATATGTTTCAATAAGATCCCCTCTCATCTTTCTAAATTCTAGAGTGTACAAGCCCAGCCGCTCCATTCTCTCAGTATATGACAGTCCCGCCATCCCGGGAATTAGCATTGTGAACCTACACTGCACTCCCTCAATAGAAAGAATATCCTTCCTCAAATTTGGAGACCAAAACTGCACACAATACTCCAGGTGTGGTCTCACTAGACCTCTTCGCTCCTATACACAACTCCTCTTGCTATAAAGGCCAACATGCCATTCTCTTTCTTCACTGCCTGCTGTACCTGCATGTTTACTTTCATTGACCGATGAACAAAGACCCCAAGATCCCGTTGTACTTCCCCTTTTCCCAAATTGACACCATTTAGATAATAATCTGCCTTCCTGTTTTTGCTACCAAAGTGGATAACCTCACATTTATCCACATTAAACTGCATCTGCCATACATCTGCCCACTCACCCAACCTGTCCAAGTCACCCTGCATCCTCATAGCATCCTCCTCACAGTTCACACTGCCACCCAGCTTTGTGTCATCTACAAATTTGCTAATGTTACGTAATCTCTTCACCTAAATCATTAATATGTATTATAAATATCTGCGGTCCCAGCACCGAGCCTTGCGGTACTCCACTAGTCACTACCTGCCATTCTGAAAGGGACCCGTTAATCCCTACTCTTTGATTTCTGTCTGCCAACCAATTTTCTATCCATGTCAGCACACTTACAAAATTCTTATGGGGTTGGACAGGCTAGATGCAGGAAGATTGTTCCCGATGTTGGGGAAGTCCGGAACAAGGGGTCACAGTTTAAGGATAATGGGGAAATGTTTTAGGACTGAGATGAGTGAGTGGTGAATCTCTGGAATTCTCTGCCACAGAATGTAGTTGAGGCCAGTTCATTGGCTATATTTAAGAGGGAGTTAGATGTGGCCCTTGTGGCTACAGGGATCAGGGGGTATGGAGAGAAGGCAGGTACAAGATACTGAGTTGGATGATCAGCCATGATCATATTGAATGGCGGTGCAGGCTCGAAGGATCGAATGGCCTCTACTCCTGCACCTATTTTCTATGTTTCTACCCCCAATACCAATTGCCCGAATTTTGCCCACTAATCTCCTATGTGGGACCTTATCGAATGCTTTCTGAAAGTCCAGGTACACTACATCCACTGGCTCTCTCCTGTCCATTCTCCTAGTTACATCCTCAAAACATTCCAGAAGATTATTCAAGCATGATTTCCCCTTTGTAAATCCATGCTGACTCGGACCGATCCTGTTAAGGGCCAGTCCCACTTTGGCAACATTTTTGGCAACAGCCTGAATCGTGTCGTGACGCACGGTGGCAACATCTGGGTGTCTCATCGTGTCGAGCGCCCTGTCACACGCTGACGTACGCTGTCCTGCATGTGACGCCCTGGTTAGGGTTAGGGACCACAGATGGGCTGTAAAATATTCTTCCTTCAATGCATGGATTTTAAACATTAATATATTAATAATACAATAAAATCAATTGTACAAATGAAAAGATGTCCGAGTCGTTCAGTTTTATTTACAGATGTATTGGTCAACTTCCAGATCCAATCACAGTCTCTAACATTACACAGGGATGGATTCAGTGAGTTTCAAAATGGGTGGTGGGTATTTAGACCCAGTGGCCGGAGCAGGTGGGTGGCACTGGTACATTGACCACATTGCCTGTACCCAGTTGAAAAGCCCACTGCCTCTGGGGGTTTGGAGAGACCATTGGAGGAGAGATCTGCCGTCTGGGACAACTCGTGGACAACAGTTTAGTTCCCATGAGCGGGCAGAACATTGAGAGTTCGAGTCCAACCCCTGGGGCCCCTGTATCACATTTAGCTCAGAGATACAGTGCCCTTCGGCCCATCGAGTCCGTACCGACCAGCGATTCCCGCACACTATCCCACACACGCCAGGGACAATTTATACTTATACCGAGCCTATCAACCTAGAGTTAGGGTTAGAGTGGGTTAGTGTTAGGGTTAGTGTTAGGGTTAGTGTTAGGGTTAGTGTTAGGGCTAGTGTTAGGGCTAGTGTTAGGGCTAGGGTTAGTGTTAGGGTTAGTGTTAGGGTTAGTGTTAGTGTTAGGGTTAGTGTTAGTGTTAGTGTTAGGGTTAGTGTTAGTGTTAGGGTTAGTGTTAGGGCTAGTGTTAGTGTTAGGGTTAGTGTTAGGGCTAGTGTTAGTGTTAGGGTTAGTGTTAGGGTTAGTGTTAGTGTTAGGGTTAGTGTTAGTGTTAGTTAGTTAGGGTTAGGGTTAGTGTTAGGGTTAGTGTTAGGGTTAGTGTTAGGGTTAGTGTTAGGGTTAGTGTTAGGGTTAGGGTTAGTTAGTGTTAGGGTTAGGGTTAGTGTTAGGGTTAGTGTTAGGGTTAGTGTTAGGGTTAGTGTTAGTGTTAGTGTTAGGGTTAGTGTTAGGGTTAGTGTTAGGGTTAGTGTTAGGGTTAGGGTTAGGGTTAGGGTTAGGGTTAGGGTTAGGGTTAGGGTTAGGGTTAGGGTTTAGGGTTAGGGTTAGGGTTAGGGTTAGTTAGGGTTAGGGTTAGTGTTAGTGTTAGGGTTAGTGTTAGGGGTTAGGGTTAGGGTTAGGGTTAGGGTTAGTGTTAGGGTTAGGGTTAGGGTTAGTGTTAGGGTTAGTGTTATGGCTAGGGTTAGTATAAATTGTCGTTAGCGTGTGTGGGACGGTGTGCGTGTATTCGCTGATCGCAGACTGGGTCCACAAATGTGGGACATCGGGAAAGTGGGGGAGAATGGGAGAAGGGAGGGAGAGGGAGAAGAGTGGAGTGGGGAGTGGGGAGAAGGGAGGAAGAGGGGAAAAGGGAAGAAGGGGGGGAGAGAATGGTAGGGGGGGTAGTGGATAAGGAGGGATGGGGCAGGAAGGGGGAAGAGGAGGGTGGAGGGGAGTTCAGTCTACACTCACTGAATCCATCCCTGTGAAATGTTAGAGACTGTGATTGGATCTGGAAGTTGACCAATACATCTGTAAATAAAACTGAACGACTCGGACATCTTTTCATTTGTACAATTGATTTTATTGTATTAATTTTAATATATTAATGTTTAAAATCCATGCATTGAAGGAAGAATATTTTACAGCCCATCTGTGGCCCCTAACCCTAACCAGCGTCACATGCAGGACAGCGTACGTCAGCGTGTGACAGGGCGCTCGACACGATGAGACACCCAGATGTTGCCACCGTGCGTCATGACACGATTCAGGCTGTCGCCAAAAATGTTGCCAAAGTGGGACTGGCCCTTAACAGGATCGGTCCGAGTCAGCATGGATTTACGAAGGGGAAATCATGCTTGAATAATCTTCTGGAATTTTTGAGGATGTAACTAATAGAATGGACAAGGGAGAGCCAGTGGATGTAGTGTACCTGGACTTTCAGAAAGCATTCGATAAGGTCCCACATAGGAGATTAGTGGGCAAAATTCGGGCAATTGGTATTGGGGGTAGAGTGCTGACATGGATAGAGAAGTGGTTGGCAGACAGGAAACAAAGAGTAGGGATTAACGGGTCCTTTTCAGAATCGCAAAGTGGGACAAGCCCTGTTACTGCTATCCAAATGTGACGCTATTTCATCTTTTATAATTGACTCCAGCATCTTCCCCACCACCGATGTCAGGCTATCTGGTCTATAATTCCATTTTCTCTCTCCCGTCTTTCTTAAAAAGTGGGATAACATTAGCTACCCTCCAATCCACAGGAACTGATCCTGAATCTATAGAACATTGGAAAATTATCACCAATGCGTCCACAATTTCTAGAGCCACTTCCTTAAGTACCCTGGGATGCAGACCATCAGGCCCTGGGGATTTATCAGCCTTCAGTCCCATCAGTCTACCCAACACAATTTCCTGCCTAATGTGGATTTCCTTCAGTTCCTCCATCACCCCAGATCCTCTGGCCACTAGTACATCAGGAAGATTGTTTGTGTCTTCCTTAGTGAAGACGGATCTAAAGTACCTGTTCAACTCATCTGCCAGGTTGTGGTGGACATCCACTCGTCACCAATACCTGTTAGAGCCATGTCTGCCGATAGAATTAAAAGCTTCTGCAAGGCCAATCTGTCTCCAACTTTGCCCTCCTCCCACATCCTCCCTTCCCCCGCACTGCCCCCCCACACACTACCCCCCTCCCCCCACACACACCCCCTCCCCCCCCCCCCCCCCCACACCAGCCGCGCCTCCTCCCCCCCCCACCCCCCCCCCCCCCCCCCAGCCCACCCCCCCCCCCACCCACCCCTCCCCCTCTACTGTCCCACAATGCTCGCTGCCCCCCACACCCCCCCCCCACCCCCCCCACCCCACCCCCCCCCCCCCCCACAGACCCCCACACACCCCACTCCCCAACCTCCCCCCCCACACCCTCTCCCCATCCCACATCCCCCCCACACATCCCCCTCCCCCACACCCCCCCTCCCCACCCCCCCCCCCACACGCCCCCCCCCCCCCCCTCCATCCCCCCCCACCCCCACCCCCCCACACCCCTCTCCCCCCCACACACCCCCCAACACAAGAACCCTGCATTTACAAACTGAGACTTGAATAAAGGCCCCAACCCTGGCCTCTGTGTCCACTATCCCAATCTACTACTGTTATACACTTGTACAGTATCCCAGATGCTTATATAACATTTGTCATAGTGATTATGTATGGTGATACATGTATTAAACTGTATACAGAAATGAATTTCACTTTAGCTCGGTAAATATGACAAATACAGAACCATTGGACATTTATAAGCAGTTCTTACCTTGGTCTTGGCTTTAGAATGAAGAGGTTCCTGTCGCTTCTAGTGTGAAGATTCACTCGTTCTGTGTCAGTCGTGAAGACAAAGGACAGAGGGCAGATAGGAAGATGCCGAACAGCATGGGAGCTGGGACACAACCTTGCTTCAATAGGCAATAGATGCAGAGTAGGCCATTCGGCCCTTCGAGCCTGCACCGCCATTCAATATGATCATGGCTGATCATCCAACTCAGTATCCTGTACCTGCCTTCTCTCCCTACCCTCTGATCCCTTTAGCCACAACGGCCACATCTAACTCCCTCTTAAATATAGCCAATGAACTGGCCTCAACTACCTTCTGTGGCAGAGAATTCCAGAGATTCACCACTCTCTGTGTGAAAAATGTTTTTTTCATCTCGGTCCCAAAAGATTTCCCCCTTATCCTTAAACTGTGACCCCCTTGTTCTGGACTTCCCCAACATCGGGAACAATCTTCCTGCATCTAGCCTGTCCAACCCCTTAAGAATTTTGTAAGTTTCTATAAGATCCCCCCCTCAATCTTCTAAATTCTAGCGAGTACAAGCCGAGTCTATCCAGTCTTTCTTCATATGAAAGTCCTGACATTCCAGGAATCAGTCTGGTGAACCTCCTCTGTACTCCATGGCAAGAATGTCTTTCCTCAGATTAGGAGACCAAAACTGTACGCAATACTCCAGGTGTGGTCTCACCAAGACCCTGTACAACTGCAGTAGAACCTTCCTGCTCCTATACTCAAATCCTTTTGCTATGAATGCTTACATACCATTGGCTCTCTTCACTGCCTGCTGCACCTGCATGCCTACTTTCAATGACTGGTGTACCATGACACCCAGGTCTCGTTGCATCTACCCATTTCCTAATCGGCCACCAATCAGATAATAGTCTACTTTCCTGTTTTTGCCCCCAAAGTGGATAACCTCACATTTATCCACATTATACTGCATCTGCCATGCATTTGCCCACTCACCCAGCCTATCCAAGTCACCTTGCAGCCTCCTAGCACCCTCCTCACAGCTAACACTGCCCCCCAGCTTCGTGTCAACCGCAAACTTGGAGATGTTGTATTCAATTCCCTCGTCCAAATCATTAATATATATTGTAAATAGCTGGGGTCCCATCACTGAGCCTTGCGGTACCCCACTAGTCACTGCCTGCCATTGTGAAAAGGACCCGTTTACTCCTACTCTTTGCTTCCTGTCTGCCAGCCAGTTCTCTATCCACATCAATATTGAACCCCCAATACCGTGTGCTTTAAGTTTGTATACTAATCTCTTATGTGGGACCTTGTCAAAAGCCTTCTGGAAGTCCAGATACACCACATCCACTGGTTTTCCCTTATCCACTCTACTAGTTACATCCTCGAAAAATTCTATAAGGTTCTTCAGACATGATTTACCTTTCATAAATCCATGCTGACTTTGTCCAATGATTTCACCACTTTCCAAATGTGCTGCTATCCCATCTTTAATAACTGACTCTAGCAGTTTCCCCACTATCGATGTTAGACTAACTGGTCTGTAATTCCCCATTTTCTCTCTCCCTGCCTTTTTTTTCCCTGCCTTCTCCCCATATCCCCTGACTCCGCTATCTTTAAGAGCCCTATCTAGTTCTCTCTTGAAAGTATCCAGAGAACCGGCCTCCACCACCTGCTGAGGCAGAGAATTCCACAGACTCACAACTCTTTGTGTGAAAAAGTGTTTCCCCATCTCCATTCTATATGGCTTACTCCTTATTCTTAAACTGTGGCCCCTGGTTCTGGAACATGTTTCCCGTTTCTAGAGTGTCCAAACCCTTAATAATCTTATATGTTTCAATAAGATCCCCTCTCATCTTTCTAAACTCTAGAGTAGACAAGCCCAGCTGCTCCATTCTCTCAGTATATGACAGTCCTGCCATCCCGGGAATTAACATTGTGAACCTACACTGCACTCCCTCAATAGCAAGAATATCCTTCCTCAAATTAGGGGACCAAAACTGCACACAATACTCCAAGTGTGGTCTCACAACAGCCCTGTAGAACTGCAGAAGGACCTATTTGCTCCTATACACAACTCCTCTTGTTATAAAGGCCAACATGCCATTCGCTTTCTTCACTGCCTGCTGTACCTGCATGCTTACTTTCATTGACTGATGAACAAGGACCCCAAGATCTTGTTGTACTTCCCCTTTTCCCAACTTGACACCATTTAGATAATAATCTGCCTTCCTGTTTTTGCTACCAAGGTGGATAACCTCACATTTATTGACATTAAACTGCATCTGCCACGCATCTGCCCACTCATAGATATTTACCTAACTCCCTGTAGCCCCATTGCAGAACCTCCTTCCTTTGTTATTTGCGCCAACATACACAACAACTTCTGGCTGCTCCCCCTCCCCCTTGAGACTGTCATGCAGCCACTCCGAAACGTCCTGGACCAAGTGTCTATCCTCAGATTCACCCCGTCCTGCCTCACACTGGGACTGGAAAGGCTGAAATTGGTGATTAAAACAAAGGTCATAGCTCTTTTCCACAGTTCTTAAAATAACTTTTTCTGGACAGAGAGAGGCAGGGTGTGAGGTGCACTCACTTAGTGGACACGGTAATGGGTGGGGTGGGGGGATGAAGGGAGGGGGTTGGGGGTGCAATGGGACTGAGGAGGATGAGCCGTAATTCTCACCAAATCGCAGCTCGTTTTGCAGAGAAATGCAGAGAATCAAGAATTTCAATCATAGATAAACATTCCTCTACTGCAGTACCACTGTGCCATCACAAGGCATGGTATATTTTGTGCCTTTTACTGGTTATTTATTGTATGTTTATTTGCTGTTTTTTTCCCCAAGAGTTCTGTACATATTAAGCCCTTTATTTGGTTGGAGCAGAACATTGGCAATAACAGGCACCACCTCCCTCCTCCCTCTCAGGGGGCCTCGAGACTCCCGTTGACGGAGAGATCTTGGCCCCAGTAGCCAGCGGTCAGGCCCTCCGTGTCGGGGCGATCAAGCTCCTGCATTGGGGGATCTCAGCTCCCCCGCGCCAGGCGATCAGACCACGGGTTGGGGCAGGTCGAACATCCTGCGACTTTGAACCTTCCCAAAGTCAGTCTCGAGCGAGGCCTCCACCTCAGCACAAATTCCTCTCGAACGGCCAGGAACGAAAAAGACTACAAATAGTTGTGACCACTGCCCAGTCCATCACCGGCTTTGACCTCCCCACCGTCGAAGGGATCTATCGTAGTCGCTGCCTCAAAAAGGCGGCCAAAATCGTCAAGGACCCACACCATCCTGGCCACACACACATCCCACCATTGCCATCGGGTAGAAGGAACAGGAGCCTGAAGACTGTAACGTCCAGGTTCAGGAACAGCTTCTTCCCCACAGCCATCAGGCTGTTTAACACAACAATGAATAACCTCTGAGATCTGAACTGCAAAAGACTATATTATTAATTATTTATTGAACTTTTGCTATTTTTAGCCCATTATGTACAATGTTCACATATTCTGTTCTGCTTCAGCAAGTAAGAATTTAATTGTCCCGTCCGGGACATATGACACTAAAACACTCTTGACTCTATAACCAACAAAGGACCAACTCAAGACTGTGTGCTCAGTCCCCTGCTCTATGACCAGGACTGCACAGCCAGACCATTCCAATGCCGTCTTTAAATTTCACCGACGATACCACCGTTGTTGGATAAATAATGGGTAATGATGAGTCAGAGTACAGGAGAGAGATTGATAATCTGAGGGAATGTTGCCAATAGGACATTGTTACTCCTGTTCTTCAATGTCCGCTTGGATATCCTCCAGAATGTGGTTACTGTATAGGAAGATGGTTTACTGTAGGTGAATTGATTTCCTCGTCCAGAGAGTGGCAGTCAGTCACCGTTGATCCTAGGTCGGTGAATTGGATGAGTTTCCAGCTGACAGGTGTTTAGGATGATTACAGAGGGGAGTGGAGTGCCTTGACCCATGACGACAGTCGTCTTAATACTGATTGCCAGTTGGTAATCATTGCAACCATGAGACAGTCTGTCCATCAGCCCCTGAAGTCCTTCTTCTGTTGGGGTGATGAGTGACCAATATGGTCCCGATGGTTCCTCTTCCTTCTCGGTGTTGTGCAATTCCATGATCAGTCTGACCTCCGGCACCTACCGAGGGCCCGTACTTGACCCTTGTCTCAGCGGTCACTTCGGCTGCCGGGTTTGTTCTTGTTCGTGGCCAAAGCGGGCCGAGTCCGGTCTTGAGCGGCTTCAATCTTCTCTCATTCCAGTCCACGATGATCATCAATCTTGGCCATTTCCTGTCATCAGAAACCGACCTGGTAAATGGAGACAAGAATGGAGTCTTGAGGGGTCTCGATCCAAATGTCATCTGTCCATTTCCTCCGCAGATGCTGCCTGACCCACTGAGTTTCTCCAGCAGTTTTCTCCTCCACCTTCGCTGACAGCCGAGCTCTAAAAACACATCTCCATCACGGTCTTCCACTGAGGGCAGTTTACAGAAGATCAGCTCCACATTCCCAGCGACATCAGATCTTCCTCAGCAACACAGCAGGGTCAGGTGTGATGAAGCATCTGCGTGCCAGCCCTGGTCCATGGCCGTCTCGTCAGATATTGTCCTCTGGTCAATCACAGGAAACATGGCAGATGGTCGATGACCTCAAGAGTGGAAAGCCGATGATCCACAAACTTGTCTTCATTCATGGGACAGCGGTGGAGAACGTTATGTTGCAAGTTCCTGGTTGTCCATGTCTCTGAAGATCTGTCCTGGATGTCCCCACACATCTCCTTAACCTTGTCTCTGCTCAATCCTGTACAACTGGATCTTCAATTTCCTCATCAGCAGACCACAATCAGCACAAACGGGCAACACCTCCTCCTCTATAACCAACACAAGACCAGCTCAAGACTGTGTGCTCAGTCCCCTGCTCTATGACCAGGGCTGCACACTCAGACCATCCCAATGCCGTCTTTAAATTCCACCGACGATACCACTGTAGTTAGACAAATGATGGATAATGATGAGTCAGGAGAGAGATTGATAATCTGAGGGAATGCTGCCAGTGCAGACGTTTTGTTCTCAATGTCCGCAGGACCACAGAGCTATTTGTTGACCTCTGGAGAAAGCCACAGATCCACAAACTTGACTTCATTGATGGGACAGTGGTGGAGAAAGTTATGTTCCAAGATCCTGCTTCAAGTTCCTGGGCGTTCATATCTCTGAAGATCTGTCCTGGTTCCAACGCGGGTCCCATTTTGTTCTCCACTTCACTCCTTGTCTGACCTCCGACACCCACCGCGGGCCAGTCCTAGGCTGCCCACAGCCGGATCCTCTCTTGGTCCTCTCCCATTCATTTACCGTTCTTGATGGAGGTAAGTTGCCCAAGCTTCACTGCTGTACAGTAACGTGTTCAACACTCACGCGTTGTAGACAGTTACCTTGGTCTTCATTGTGAGTTTCCTGTTCTTCCATGTCCACTTGCTTAGTCTCCTGAAGGTGGGTGCTGTAGAGGAAGGTGGTTTACTGTACGTGAATTGGTTTCCTCATCCAGAGAGTGGCTGTCAGTCACCGTAGATCCTAGGTTGGTGAATTTAAAACATTTTCCAGTGGAGTGGTGCTTATGGTGATTTCAGAGGGGAGCGGAGTGCCCTGGCCCATGACAACAGTCATCTTAACGCTGATTGCCAGTCGGTCTTTGGTGCGAGCATGAGACAGTTTGTCCATCAGCCCCTGAAGTCCTTCTTCTGTTGGGGAACTGAGTGCAGCATCATCAGCAGGCTGGAGTTCCCTTACAAGAACAGTTCTCATCTTCGTCTTGGCTTTCAACATTGCCACATTGAAGAGCATCGCATCACTTCTGGTTTGAAGATACACATCTTCCGTGCCTGTTGGGAAGGCAAAGAACAAAAGGGCAGATCAGAAGATGCCAAACACCATGGGAGTTGGGACAGAGTCTTGCTTCACTCCACTTCTCATGGGGAAACTGTCTGATGTAGCTTCATCAAATTCCACTGTAGATGTATGTTCTCATGGAAGGACCAAGTGAGGTTTAGAAGACGTGGTGGACATCTAATCTTCTCCAGTAGCTGGTAGAGGCCGTGTCTGCTGACAGAATCAAAAGCTTTTGTAAGATCCACAAAGGCGATGAACAATGGGGTTTGCTGCTCTTGACATTTTTCTTGGATTTGACGCAGGGAGAAGATCATGTCCATTGTGGATCTATCTCCATGGAAACCGCGTTGTGCCTCAGGTCAGCGAGTCTGTGCAGTCTTTGTAGGGTCACTCTGGCAAAGGCCTTTCCTGTAACACTCAGAAGTGAGATGTCCCTGTAGTTGGTGCACTTGCTGTGATCTCCCTTGTCCTTGTGCAGTGTGACGATGTTGGTGTTACGTGTGTGTTGAGGGACACCACCCTCTCTCTGATGATTGTCAGTCGGTCTTTGTTGCGAGCTTGAGACATGTCCATCAGCCCCTGAAGTCCTTCTTCTGTTGGGGTGATGAGTGACGATGGTCCCTCCATGTTCTCTCGGTGGCACGTCCTCGACTGACCTCCGGCACCCACCGCGGGCCCGTCCTTGACCCTTGTTCTTGGCAGACACTTTGGCCACTGGGCTCGTCCTTGTTCACAGTCACCGCCGGCCGAGTCTGGTCTTGACCGGCTCCATGCCAGCGGCCGGGTCGACTCCAGCACGGCGCTCACCGGGAGATTCCCTCAGCAACACGGCAGGGTCAGGTGTGATGAAGCTTCTGCGTGCCACCCCTGGTCCGTGGCCGTATCTTCAGATCTTGTCCTCTGGTCAATCTGAGGAATGTGGCAGAGCTCAATGGTCACCATGTATTGAATGGCAGAACATTGAAGATCCAAAGGCCAATCTTACTCCATGTTCTCCGTGACCTTCCATACCTGGCGATGGAGAAGCTGTTGAGGAACAACTTGGTGGGACCTCTTGTGGCCCTGGATCTCCTCCAGATGGTGTGAAATGGAAAACATGAAACATCTGCCGATTGATGTGGTCGCCAGCTGTTTGTGAGGAACTTTCTCGCCGAAGACTTGCAGGAAAATGCTACTGGGGCAGATGATGAGTCAGAGCCAGACGTGTTTGACAAATTTCTTAAACACCGTGGATTCTCCCGTGCAACAGATCGCTGCCGGTTGTACTGTCAGCTGTTGACGATGAAATCCCAAATGCAGATGAGAGTGCGTGCGGGGAAGAGGTTGTAGCTCTTTCTAGAAGTGGCTCTTAAAAGGGCCTTTGTTGGAGGGAGTGAGAAATTCTGCTGCGGTCCCCACCGATGTGGCTTCATATCCGATGAACGGCACTCGAGTTCCTGACATCGCTTTTGTTGCGTGCTGTCCAATCCCTCGTCGGGTTGCACGGGAGAATCCGCGCCGTTTAAGAAATTTGTCAAACTCGTCCAGTTCTGACTCACGATCTGCCCCAGTGGCATTTTCCTGCAAGTCTTTGGAGGGAAAGCTCCTCGCAAACAGCTGGCGACCACATCAGTCGGCAGATGTTTCATGCTTTCCACTTCACACTGTCTGGAGGAGATCCAGGGCGACAAGAAGTCCCATCAAGTTGTTCCTCAACAGCTTCTCCATCGCCAGGTGTGGAAGGTCGCGTAGAATGTGGAGTAAGATTGGCCTTAGGCATCTTCAATGTTCTGACATTCAAGTCCACTGTGATCATCGACCTCTGTCATGTTCCTGAGATTGGCCAGAGGACAAGAATCCAGTCTTCACTGGCTCCGTGCCGGCGGCTAGGTCAGCTCCACTACGGCTGCACGGCACTCACCGTGAACATGTCAGGTTCACCTGCTCCAGGTGTGGAAAGTTGCAGAGAACCTGGAGCAAGATTGGGCCTTCGGGATCTTCAAGGATCTGTCATTCAAGTCCACGGTGATCATCAAACTTGGCCTTTTCCAGTCGTCAGAAACCGACCTGGTAAATGGAGACAAGAATGGAGTCTTGAAGGATCCCGATCCAAACGTCATCAGTCCATTCCCTCCACAGATGCTGTGTTCTCTCAGCGGCGGGTCCTCGACTGACCGCTGGCACTCAGACATCTGTCATGTTTGTCCCTTCAAATAATCTGGAGGAGATGCAGGGCCACAAGAAATCCAACCAAGTTGTTCCTCAACAGCTTCTCCAGCTCCAGGTGTGGAAGGTCGCAGAGAACATGGAGCAAGATTGGGTCTTCAGGATCTTCAATCATCTGTCATTCCAGTTTGCGGTGATCATCAATCTTGGCCATTTCCTGTCATCATAATCCAACCTGGTAAATGGAGATTAGAATGGAGTCTTGAATGGTCCCGATCCAAACATTGTCTGTCCATTCCCTCCACAGATGCTGCCTGACCCACTGAGTTCCTCCAGCAGTTTTCTGCTCCAACTTCGCTGACAGCCGAGCTCTAAATACACATCTCCATCACGGTCTTCCACTGAGGGCAGTTTACAGAGGATCAGCTCCACATTCCCAGGGACACCAGATCTTCCTCAGCAACACAGCAGGGTCAGGTGTGATGAAGCTTCTGTGTGCCAGCCCTGGTCCATGGCCGTCTCGTCAGATATTGTCCTCTGGTCAATCACAGGAAACATGGCAGATGGTCGATGACCTCAGGAGTGGAAAGCCGATGATCCACAAACTTGTCTTCATTCATGGGACAGTGGTGGAGAACGTTATGTTGCAAGTTCCTGGTTGTCCATGTCTCTGGAGATCTGTCCTGGGTCCAGCACATCAATGCAATCACACACAAAACTTATGATCACCTCTAAGCTTTCGTAACATCCACAAAGGTGATGAACAATGGGGTTTGCTGCTCTTGACATTTTCCTTGTATTTGACACAGGGGGAAGATCATGTCCATTGTGGATCTACCTCCATGGAAACCGCATTGTGCCACAGATCAGCGAGTCTGTGCAGTCTTTGTAGGTAGGATCACAGAAGTGAGATGTCCCTGTAGTTGGTGCATTCCCTTGTTCTTGTACAATGTGACGATGTTGGTGTTACGTGTGTGTTACGCAGAAACTGCTCAGTCCGTCACAGGTGATGATCTCTTCACCATCAAAGGGATCTACAGGAGATGCTACCTGCAAAAGGCAGCTAATATCAAAGACACACACCACCTGGCCAGTGTGAAAAGCCAACAGAAGCAGGGAAACTGACCTCCATGTTTAAGAGCAGCTTCTTCCCAGCAATTACAAGCCTCTCGAACACTGCACAACATGAACCACAACGATGAGATATTATGGACTGCGTCTTTTGCTGCCCGACAGATATTTTTTACACTCGCATTCAATTACTAATTTCTTGGATATTTATTTTATTAGTTATCTGTGTCGTTGCACTACGCTCCCATTATTTTGTTCAGAAACTCAAAAAACGTGACCTCCAGGTTCAGGAACAGCTTGTTCCCAGCGACCATCAGGCTCTTGAACACTGCCCGACACAAACCACATCTATGAACTGTGAAGAACTATGGTCTGAGTCTTTGTTGCATTACAGACATGTTTACAGTAGTATCGTGAGTATACATTTACTGAAATGTAAATTCATGCATTTTTGTGTTGTTGCAATTACAGGTTTGTTAATCTACAGCAATAAATACACACCCCCCCCCCACACACACACACCCCCTCCCCCAACACACCCCCCCCCCCCCACAAACCCCCCCCCCCACACACCCCCCCACACACCCCCCCCCTCCCCCCCAAATCCCCCCCTCCCCCCATGCCTCCCCTCCCCCACATCCTCCCCCTCCCCACACACTCCCCACACCCCCCCCCACACACACCCCCCTCCCCCACACAAACCCCCTCCCCACTCCATATCCCCCCCACACACACACCCCCTCCCCACACAGACCCCCCCCCCACACACACCCCCTCCCCCACCACATCCCCACACACACCCCCCCTCCCCCCCCACACATACCCCTCCCCACCACAACACACACACCCCCCCCACACACACCCCCCTCCCCACACAGACCCCCCCCCCACACCACCCCCTCCTCCCGCACACACCCCCCCCTCCCCACACACACCCCCCCCCCCACTGGCTCCCCACACCCCCCCCTTCTCCCAAACATAACCCCCCCCCCCTCCTATATCCTCCGTCTCCTACACACCCCCCCTTCCCCCCCACACACCACCCCGCCACACACACATCCCCACCACTTCTCCCCTCTCCCCCTCCCACTCCTTCCCTCACCCGCACACCCTCCCCCCACACGGACACCCCCGGCCCGATACCCTCTCCTCCACCCACACCACCCCGTTCCTGCCTTCTCCCCATATCCCCCTGACTCCGCTATCTTTAAGAGCCCTATCTAGCCCTCTCTTGAAAGTATCCAGAGAACCGGCCTCCACCACCCGCTGAGGCAGAGAATTCCACAGACTCACAACTCTCTGTGTGAAAAAGTGTTTCCCCATCTCCATTCTAAATGGCTTACCTCTATTCTTAAACTGTGGCCCCTGGTTCTGGAATATGTTTCCCGTCTCTAGAGTGTCCAAACCCTTAATAATCTTATATGTTTCAATAAGATCCCCTCTCATCTTTCTAAATTCTAGAGTGTACAAGCCCAGCCGCTCCATTCTCTCAGTATATGACAGTCCCGCCATCTCAGGAATTAGCATTGTGAACCTACACTGCACTCCCTCAATAGAAAGAATATCCTTCCTCAAATTTGGAGACCAAAACTGCACACAATACTCCAGGTGTGGTCTCACTAGACCTCTTCGCTCCTATACACAACTCCTCTTGCTATAAAGGCCAACATGCCATTCGCTTTCTTCACTGCCTGCTGTACCTGCATGTTTACTTTCATTGACTGATGAACAAGGACCCCAAGATCTTCGGGCTCCTCCTCCTTTTCCCTTTCTTGTCCCCGCCCACCCCCGTCCCCGATCAGTCAAGAAGGGTTTCGGCCCGAAACGTTGCCTATTTCCTTCGCTCCATAGATGCTGCTGCACCCGCTGAGTTTCTCCAGCTTTTTTGTGTAACCCCCAAGATCTTTGTACTTCCCCTTTTCCCAACTTGACACCATTTAGATAATAATCTGCCTTCATGTTTTTGCTACCAAAGTGGATAACCTCACATTTATCCACATTAAACTGCATCTGCCATACATCTGCCCACTCACCCAACCTGTCCAAGTCACCCTGCATCCTCATAGCATCCTCCTCACAGTTCACACTGCCACCCAGCTTTGTGTCATCTACAAATTTGCTAATGTTACGTAATCTCTTCACCTAAATCATTAATATGTATTATAAATATCTGCGGTCCCAGCACCGAGCCTTGCGGTACCCCACTAGTCACTATCTGCCATTCTGAAAGGGACCCGTTAATCCCTACTCTTTGATTTCTGTCTGCCAGCCAATTTTCTATCCATGTCAGCACTCTTACAAAATTCTTAAGGGGTTGGACAGGCTAGATGCAGGAAGATTGTTCCCGATGTTGGGGAAGTCCGGAACAAGGGGTCACAGTTTAAGGATAAAGGGGAAATGTTTTAGGACTGAGATGAGTGAGTGGTGAATCTCTGGAATTCTCTGCCACAGAATGTAGTTGAGGCCAGTTCATTGGCTATATTTAAGAGGGAATTAGATGTGGCCCTTGTGGCTAAAGGGATCAGAGAGAAGGCAGGTACAAGATACTGAGTTGGATGATCAGCCATGATCATATTGAATGGCGGTGCAGGCTCGAAGGATCGAATGGCCTCTACTCCTGCACCTATTTTCTATGTTTCTACCCCCAATACCAATTGCTCAAATTTTGCCCACTAATCTCCTATGTGGGACCTTATCGAATGCTTTCTGAAAGTCCAGGTACACTACATCCACTGGCTCTCCCTTGTCCATTCTCCTAGTTATATCCTCAAAACATTCCAGAAGATTATTCAAGCATGATTTCCCCTTCGTAAATCCATGCTGACTCGGACCGATCCTGTTAAGGGCCTGTCCCACTTTGGCAACATTTTTGGCCACAGCCTGAATCGTGTCGTGACGCACGGTGGCAACATCTGGGTGTCTCATCGTGTCGAGCGCCCTGTCACACGCTGACGTACGCTGTCCTGCATGTGACGCCCGGTTAGGGTTAGGGACCACAGATGGGCTGTAGAATATTCTTCCTTCAATGCATGGATTTTAAACATTAATATATTAAAATTAATACAATAAAATCAATTGTACAAATGAAAAGATGTCTGAGTCGTTCAGTTTTATTTACAGATGTATTGGTCAACTTCCAGATCCAATCACAGTCTCTAACTTTACACAGGGATGGATTCAGTGAGTTTCAAAATGGGTGGTGGGTATTTAGACCCAGTGGCCGGAGCAGGTGGGTGGCACTGGTACATTGACCACATTGCCTGTACCCAGTTGAAAAGCCCACTGCCTCTGGGGGTTTGGAGAGACCATTGGAAGAGAGATCTGCCGTCTGGGACAACTCTTGGACAACAGTTTAGTTCCCATGAGCAGGCAGAACATTGAGAGTTCGAGCCCAACCCCTGGGGCTCCTGTATCACATTTAGTTCAGAGATACAGTGCCCTTCGGCCCATCGAGTCCGTACTGACCAGCGATCCCACGCACACTATCCCACACACGCCAGGGACAATTTATACTTATACCGAGCCTATCAACCTAGAGTTACGGTTAGGGTTAGTGTTAGGGTTAGTGTTAGTGTTAGGGTTGGTGTTAGTGTTAGTGTTAGGGTTAGGGTTAGGGTTAGGGTTAGTGTTAGGGCTAGTGTTAGGGTTAGTGTTAGGGTTAGTGTTAGGGCTAGTGTTAGGGCTAGTGTTAGGGCTAGTGTTAGGGCTAGTGTTAGGGTTAGTGTTAGGGTTAGGGTTAGGGTTAGGGTTAGGGTTAGGGTTAGTGTTAGGTTAGTGTTAGTGTTAGGGTTAGGGTTAGTGTTAGTGTTAGGGTTAGGGTTAGGGTTAGGGTTAGTGTTAGGGTTAGGGTTAGGGTTAGGGTTAGGGTTAGTGTTAGGGTTAGGGTTAGTGTTAGGGTTAGTGTTAGGGTTAGGGGGTTAGGGTTAGGGTTAGGGTTAGTGTTAGGGTTAGTGTTAGGGTTAGGGTTAGGGTTAGGGTTAGGGTTAGGGTTAGGGTTAGGGTTAGTGGGTTAGGGTTAGGGTTAGGGTTAGGGTTAGGGTTAGGGTTAGGGTTAGTGTTAGGGTTAGGGTTAGGGTTAGGGTTAGGGTTAGGGTTAGGGTTAGGGTTAGTGTTAGTGTTATGGCTAGGGTTAGTATAAATTGTCGTTAGCGTGTGTGGGACGGTGTGCGTGTATTCGCTGATCGCAGACTGGGTCCACAAATGTGGGACATCGGGAAAGTGGGGGAGAATGGGAGAAGGGAGGGAGAGGGAGAAGAGTGGAGTGGGGAGTGGGGAGAAGGGAGGAAGAGGGGAAAAGGGAAGAAGGGGGGGAGAGAATGGTAGGGGGGGTAGTGGATAAGGAGGGATGGGGGCGGGAGGGGACAAGAGGAGGGTGGAGGGGAGTTCAGTCTACACTCACTGAATCCATCCCTGTGAAATGTTAGAGACTGTGATTGGATCTGGAAGTTGACCAATACATCTGTAAATAAAACTGAACGACTCGGACATCTTTTCATTTGTACAATTGATTTTATTGTATTCATTTTAATATATTAATGTTTAAAATCCATGCATTGAAGGAAGAATATTTTACAGCCCATCTGTGGTCCCTAACCCTAACCAGGCGTCACATGCAGGACAGCGTACGTCAGCGTGTGACAGGGCGCTCGACACGATGAGACACCCAGATGTTGCCACCGTGCGTCACGACACGATTCAGGCTGTCGCCAAAAATGTTGCCAAAGTGGGACTGGCCCTTAACAGGATCGGTCCGAGTCAGCATGGATTTACGAAGGGGAAATCATGCTTAACTAATCTTCTGGAATGTTTTGAGGATATAACTAGGAGAATGGACAAGGGAGAGCCAGTGGATGTAGTGTACCTGGACTTTCAGAAAGCATTCGATAAGGTCCCACATAGGAGATTAGTGGGCAAAATTCGGGCAATTGGTATTGGGGGTAGAGTGCTGACATGGATAGAGAAGTGGTTGGCAGACAGGAAACAAAGAGTAGGGATTAACGGGTCCCTTTCAGAATCGCAAAGTGGGACAAGCCCTGTTACTGCTATCCAAATGGGCCGCTATTTCATCTTTTATAATTGACTCCAGCATCTTCCCCACCACCGATGTCAGGCTATCTGGTCTATAATTCCATTTTCTCTCTCCCGTCTTTCTTAAAAATTGGGATAACATTAGCTACCCTCCAATCCACAGGAACTGATCCTGAATCTATAGAACTTTGGAAAATTATCACCAATGCGTCCACAATTACTAGAGCCACTTCCTTAAGTACCCTGGGATGCAGACCATCAAACCCTGGGGATTTATCAGCCTTCAGTCCCATCAGTCTACCCAACACCATTTCCTGCCTAATGTGGATTTCCTTCAGTTCCTCCATCACCCCAGATCCTCTGGCCACTAGTACATCAGGAAGATTGTTTGTGTCTTCCTTAATGAAGACAGATCCAAAGTACCTGTTCAACTCATCTGCCAGGTTGTGGTGGACATCCACTCGTCACCAATACCTGCTAGAGCCATGTCTGCCGATAGAATTAAAAGCTTCTGCAAGAAGGCCAATCTGTCTCCAACTTTGCCCTCCTCCCACATCCTCCGCCCCCCCCCCCTCCCCCCCGCACAGCCCCCCCACAAACACACACCCCCCCCAACACCCCCTCCTCCCCCCACACACACATCCCCTCCCCCACACACCCCCCCCCCCCACACACCCCCTCCCCCCCACACCCCTCCCCCCCCCCTCCCCCCACACACCCCCTCCCCCCACACACCCCCTCCCCCCACACACCCCTCCCCCCACACACACCCCCCCCCCCCCCCCCCCCCTCTGTATAGCTGCCCCCCCCCCACACACACACCCCCCCCTCCCCCCCACACACCCCCTCCCCCCCCACACCCCCCTCCCCACACACCCCCTCCCCCCACACCCCCTCTCCCCCCCCCCCCACACACCCCCTCCCCCCCACACACACCCCCTCCCCACACACACCCCCCCCCCCCCCACACACCCCCCCCCCCACACACACACCCCCCCCCCCCCACACACACCCCCTCCCCCCGCACAGCCCTCCCCCCACACACCCCTCCCCCCCCACACACACCCCCTCCCCCCACACACATCCCCTCCCCCCCGCACAGCCCTCCCCACACACACCCTCCCCCCGCACAGCCCTCCCCCCCACACACCCTCCCCCCGCACAGCCCTCCCCCCGCACAGCCCTCCCCACACACACACCCCTCCCCCACACACACACCCCCTCCCCCCACACACACCCCCCCCCCCCACACACCCCCTCCCCCCACACACACCCCCCCCCCCCACACACACCCCCTCCCCCCACACACACCCCTCCCCCTCTACGTTTTCCACAATGCTCGCTGCCCCCCACCCTCCCCCCTCCCCTCCCCCACACACACCCCACCAACACAGACCCCACTCCCCAACACCCACCTCTCCCCATCCCACATCTTCCCCACACCCCCCAACACAAGAACCCTGCATTTACAAACTAAGACTTGAATAAAGGCCCCAAACCTGGCCTCTGTGTCCACTATCCCAATCTACTACTGTTATACACTTGTACCGTATCCCAGATGCTTATATAACATTTGTCATAGTGATTATGTATGGTGATACATGTATTAAACTGTATACAGAAATGAATTTCACTTTAGCTCGGTAAATATGACAAATACAGAACCATTGGACATTTATAAGCAGTTCTTACCTTGGTCTTGGCTTTAGAATGAAGAGGTTCCTGTCGCTTCTAGTGTGAAGATTCGCTCCTTCTGTGTCAGTCGTGAAGACAAAGGACAGAGGGCAGATAGGAAGATGCCGAACAGCATGGGAGCTGGGACACAACCTTGCTTCAATACGCAATAGGTGCAGGAGTAGGCCATTCGGCCCTTCGAGCCTGCACCGCCATTCAATATGATCATGGCTGATCATCCAACTCAGTATCCTGTACCTGCCTTCTCTCCCTACCCTCTGATCCCTTTAGCCACAACGGCCACATCTAACTCCCTCTTAAATATAGCCAATGAACTGGCCTCAACTACCTTCTGTGGCAGAGAATTCCAGAGATTCACCACTCTCTGTGTGAAAAATATTTTTCTCATCTCGGTCCCAAAAGATTTCCCCGTTATCCTTAAACTGTGACCCCCTGTTTTTGGACTTCCCCAACATTGGGAACAATCTTCCTGCATCTAGCCTGTCCAACCCCTTAAAATTTTTGTAAGTTTCTTTAAGATCCCCCCCCTCAATCTTCTAAATTCTAGCGAGTACAAGCCGAGTCTATCCAGTCTTTCTTCATATGAAAGTCCTGACATTCCAGGAATCAGTCTGGTGAACCTCCTCTGTACTCCATGGCAAGAATGTCTTTCCTCAGATTAGGAGACCAAAACTGTACGCAATACTCCAGGTGTGGTCTCACCAAGACCCTGTACAACTGCAGTAGAACCTTCCTGCTCCTATACTCAAATCCTTTTGCTATGAATGCTTACATACCATTGGCTCTCTTCACTGCCTGCTGCACCTGCATGCCTACTTTCAATGACTGGTGTACCATGACACCCAGGTCACGTTGCATCTACCCATTTCCTAATCGGCCACCAATCAGATAATAGTCTACTTTCCTATTTTTGCCCCCAAAGTGGATAACCTCACATTTATCCACATTATACTGCATCTGCCATGCATTTGCCCACTCACCCAGCCTATCCAAGTCACCTTGCAGCCTCCTAGCACCCTCCTCACAGCTAACACTGCCCCCCAGCTTCGTGTCAACCGCAAACTTGGAGATGTTGTATTCAATTCCCTCGTCCAGATCATTAATATATATTGTAAATAGCTGGGGTCCCAGCACTGAGCCTTGCGGTACCCCACTAGTTACTGCCTGCCATTGTGAAAAGGACCCGTTTACTCCTACTCTTTGCTTCCTGTCTGCCAGCCAGCTCTCTATCCACATCAATATTGAACCCCCAATACCGTGTGCTTTAAGTTTGTATACTAATCTCTTATATGGGACCTTGTCAAAAGCCTTCTGAAAGTCCTGATACACCACATCCACTGGTTCTCCCTTATCCACTCTACTAGTTACATCCTCGAAAAACTCTATAAGGTTCTTCAGACATGATTTACCTTTCATAAATCCATGCTGACTTTGTCCAATGATTTCACCACTTTCCAAATGTGCTGCTATCCCATCTTTAATAACTGACTCTAGCAGTTTCCCCACTATCGATGTTAGACTAACTGGTATGTAATTCCCCATTTTCTCTCTCCCTGCCTTTTTTTTTCCTGCCTTCTCCCCATATCCCCTGACTCCGCTATCTTCAAGAGCCCTATCTAGTTCTCTCTTGAAAGTATCCAGAGAACCGGCCTCCACCACCTGCTGAGGCAGAGAATTCCACAGACTCACAACTCTTTGTGTGAAAAAGTGTTTCCCCATCTCCATTCTATATGGCTTACTCCTTATTCTTAAACTGTGGCCCCTGGTTCTGGAACATGTTTCCCGTTTCTAGAGTGTCCAAACCCTTAATAATCTTATATGTTTCAATAAGATCCCCTCTCATCTTTCTAAACTCTAGAATAGACAAGCCCAGCTGCTCCATTCTCTCAGCATATGACAGTCCTGCCATCCCGGGAATTAGCATTGTGAACCTACACTGCACTCCCTCAATAGCAAGAATATCCTTCCTCAAATTAGGGGACCAAAACTGCACACAATACTCCAAGTGTGGTCTCTAACAGCCCTGTAGATCTGCAGAAGGACCTATTTGCTCCTATACACAACTCCTCTTGTTATAAAGGCCAACATGCCATTCGCATTCTTCACTGCCTGCTGTACCTGCATGCTTACTTTCATTGACTGATGAACAAGGACCCCAAGATCTCGTTGTACTTCCGCTTTTCCCAACTTGATACCATTTAGATAATAATCTGCCTTCCTGTTTTTGCTACCAAGGTGGATAACCTCACATTTATTGACATTAAACTGCATCTGCCATGCATCTGCCCACTCACCCAAGTCCAAGTCACCCTGCATCCTCATAGCATCCTCCTCACAGTTCACACTGCCACCCAGCTTTGTGTCATCTGCAAATTTAATAATATTACGTAATTCTTCATCTAAATCATTAATATAGAAACATAGAAACATAGAAATTAGGTGCAGGAGTAGGCCATTCGGCCCTTCGAGCCTGCACCGCCATTCAATATGATCATGGCTGATCATCCAACTCAGTACCCCGTACCCCCCTGCCTTCTCTCCATACCCCCTGATCCCCTTAGCCACAAGGGCCACATCTAACTCCCTCTTAAATATAGCCAATGAAGTGGCCTCAACTACCCTCTGTGGCAGAGAGTTCCAGAGATTCACCACTCTCTGCGTGAAAAAAGTTCTTCTCATCTCGGTTTTAAAGGATTTCCCCTTTATCCTTAAGCTGTGACCCCTTGTCCTGGACTTCCCTAACATCGGGAACAATCTTCCTGCATCTAGCCTGTCCAACCCCTTAAGAATTTTGTAAGTTTCTATAAGATCCCCTCTCAATCTTCTAAATTCTAGAGAGTATAAACCAGTCTATCCAGTCTTTCTTCATAAGACAGTCCTGACATCCCAGGAATCAGTCTGGTGAACCGTCTCTGCACTCCCTCTATGGCAATAATGTCCTTCCTCAGATTTGGAGACCAAAACTATATATATTGTAAATAGCCGCAGTCCCAGCACCGAGCCTTGCGGTACCCCACTAGTCACTGCCTGCCATTCTGAAAGGGACCCGTTAATCCTTAATCTTTGTTTCCTGTCCGCCAACCAATTTTCTATCCATGTCAGCACTCTACCCCCAAAACCAATTGCCCGAATTTTGCCCACTAATCTCCTATGTGGGACCTAATCGAATGCTTTCTGAAAGTCCAGGTACACTACATCCACTGGCTCTCCCTTGTCCATTCTCCTAGTTACATCCTCAAAAATTCCAGAAGATTAGTCAAGCAGGATTTCCCCTTCGTACATCCATGCTGACTCGGACCGATCCTGTTAAGGGCCAGTCCCACTTTGGCAACATTTTTGGCAACAGCCTGAATCGTGTCGTGACGCACGGTGGCAACATCTGGGTGTCTCATCGTGTCGAGCGCCCTGTCACACGCTGACGTACGCTGTCCTGCATGTGACGCCCGGTTAGGGTTAGGGACCACAGATGGGCTGTAAAATATTCTTCCTTCAATGCATGGATTTTAAACATTAATATATTAAAATTAATACAATAAAATCAATTGTACAAATGAAAAGATGTCTGAGTCGTTCAGTTTTATTTACAGATGTATTGGTCAACTTCCAGATCCAATCACAGTCTCTAACTTTACACAGGGATGGATTCAGTGAGTTTCAAAATGGGTGGTGGGTATTTAGACCCAGTGGCCGGAGCAGGTGGGTGGCACTGGTACATTGACCACATTGCCTGTACCCAGTTGAAAAGCCCACTGCCTCTGGGGGTTTGGAGAGACCATTGGAAGAGAGATCTGCCGTCTGGGACAACTCTTGGCCAACAGTTTAGTTCCCATGAGCCGGCAGAACATTGAGAGTTCGAGCCCAACCCCTGGGGCCCCTGTATCACATTTAGTTCAGAGATACAGTGCCCTTCGGCCCTTCGAGTCCGCACTGACCAGCGATTCCCGCACACTATCCCACACACGCCAGGGACAATTCTATACTTATACCGAGCCTATCAACCTAGAGTTAGGGTTAGTGTTACGGTTAGGTTTAGGTTAGTGTTAGGGTTATGGTTAGGATTAGGGTTAGAGTTTGTATAAATTGCCCCTAGCGGTGTGGGATAGTGTGCTGGTATTCGCTGGTCACAGGTTTGGTCCACAAATGTGGGACATCGGGGAAAGGGTGGGGGGTGGGAGATGGGAGATAGAGGGTGGAAGGGAGGAAGGGAGAGGGGAGGGGAGAATGGTAGTGGGGGTAGTGGAGAAGTATGAATGGGACGGGAAGGGGGAAGAGCGGGGTGGAGGTGAGAGGAGAGTTCAGTCTACACTCACTGAACCATCCCTGTGAAAAGTTAGAGACGGTGATTGGATCTGGAATCGGACCAATACATCTGTAAATAAAACTGAGCGACTTTAAAATTAATACAATAAAATCAATTGTGCAAATGAAAAGATGTCTATCTTTTCATTTGCACAATTGATTTTATTGTATTAATTTTAATATATTAATGTTTAAAATCCATGCATTGAAGGAAGAATATTTTACAGCCCATCTGTGGCCCTTAACCCTAACACCCTAACCCTGACCTTAACCCTAACCGGGCATCACCCGCAGGACAGCGTACGTCAGCGTGTACGTCGTACAACTTGACGGTTTTACGGGCGTCAGTCACTGACGCTCAGTCGCCGAAAAAAAAATCGCAAACTGTTACTGCCATCCAAATGTGCCGCTATTTCATCTTTTATAATTGACTCCAGCATCTTCCCCACCACCCATGTCAGGCTAACTGGTCTATAATTCCATTTTCTCTCTCCCGTCTTTCTTAAAAAGTGGGATAACATTAGCTACCCTCCAATCCACAGGAACTGATCCTGAATCTATAGAACTTTGGAAAATTATCACCAATGCGTCCACAATTTCTAGAGCCACTTCCTTAAGTGCCCTGGGATGCAGACCATCAGGCCCTGGGGATTTATCAGCCTTTAGTCCCATCAGTCTACCCAATACCATTTCCTGCCTAATGTGGATTTCCTTCAGTTCCTCCGTCACCCCAGATCCTCTGGCCACTACTATATCAGGAAGATTGTTTGTGTCCTCCTTAGTGAAGACGGATCCAAAGTACCTGTTCAACTCATCTGCCATTTCCTTGTTCCCCATCATAAATTCACCCTTTTCAGTCTTCAAAGTCCAACTTTGGTCAATTAATTTTTTCCTCTTCACATTCCTAAAGAAGCTTTGACTAAACTCCTTTATATTCTTGGCTAGCTTACATCTACCTACGTACCTCATCTTTTCTCCCTGTATTGTCTTTTTAGTTATCTTCTGTTGCTCTTTAAACGTTACCCAATACTCTGCCTTCCTGCTCATCTTTGCTATGTTATACTTTTTATACTGTCCCTGACTTTCCTTGACAGCCACAGTCGCCTCTTACTCCCTTTAGAATCTTTCTTCCTCTTTGGAATGAACTGATCCTGCACCTTCTGTATTATTCCCAGAAATACCTGCCATTGTTGTTCCACTGTCATCCCTGCTAGTGTATCTTTCCAGTCAACTTTGGCCAGCTCCTCCCTTATGCCTCCATAGTTCCCTTTTGTTCAACTGTAATACTGACACCTCCGATTTACCCATCTCCCTCTCAAATTGTAGATTCAAATTTATCATATTATGGTCACTGCCACGACATTCAAGAAATTTGTCAAACTCGTCTGGCTCCGACTCATCATCTGCCCCAGTGGCATTTTCCTGCAATTCTTCGGAGGGAGAGTTCCTCGCAAACAGCTGGAGGCCACATCAGTCGGCAGATGTTTCATGTTTTCCCCTTCACACCATCTGGAGGAGATCCAGGTCGACAAGAAATCCCACCAAGTTGCTCCTAAATAACTGTGGAAGGTCACAGAGAACTTGGTGCAAGATTGGCCTTTGGGATCTTCAATGTTGTGTCATTCCATCCATGGTGACCATCGACCTCTGCTACCTGCTGTCCTCGGAAACTGACCAGTTAAATGGAGGCTAGAATGTAGTCTTGAAGGGTCACGATCCAAATCGGCGTCTGTCCATTCCCTTCCACAGATGCTGCCTGACCCGCTGAGCTCCTCCAGCTTTTTGTCTTCTTACCGAGGAGATTGAAGCTCGCCGATCTCCGACAAGATCTCGGTCTGGAAGGACATCTCGGTCGCGGTCTCCCTCCCACGGCATCGTCTTCAAGGCTTCTCGCAGAGTGGTCCAGGGGCGCTGGATCTACTCGGACCCAACCTGACCTGTAGATGTTTGCGCGGAGCTGGACTTGCGGGGACTTAGCGCCGGTGAGTTTTGTGTAACCGCGAACACCATCAATGGAGCAGAATGACACAAGAAAGAGACTCCCCGCCCTCACCCCCTTCATACTCACCCCTCGCTCCTCTGGACAGGGCGGGTGGGAAGGAAGGAGTGACCCCTGAGGGGATATTTTATTAAATTGGGGGAAAGGGACGATGTCTTTGGCCTTGACCCTTCGTCGTGTCCGGAACGCAGACCCGGTCCGGCCGGTGAACCCTCGTTGACCAGTGGGATGACCAGAGCGATGGATTGTGTCTTGAAGGATTCCTGGCGGGCGGGGGCCGCCGCTGTCCACTCACGGTGGGGGCGCGCGTCGAGGTTCTTCTCCGGACACTGCGGACGCCGCCTGGACAGCGCCGCCTTTTATAGACACCGCCATGTCCCGCCCCCCTCGCTGAGGATTGGACCTCGCTCCGGCCACGGCATTGGGCCATGGGGTGGACAGTCCATCCGATTGGCGGAGACCGCTGTCCGTCAGCGCTAAACTTCAGCGCCAAACTTTAGCGCGCGAAGGACAGCTCGTGCGAGGCGATTGTCCGCTCGCTCCGGCCACGAGCCCGCGTGACCCCCCCCCCCCACACACACACACACACACTCTGGCGCCAAGCCGGACACTGAGGGAGATGAGGGACACTTGAGGAAGATTTTGAGGGACAATTGGTCACTGAGGGAATGAAGGACACTGAGGGTCATTTGGTCACTGAGGGACTGCCAGTCTGAGGGTCATTGAGAGAGCACCGGACACTGACCGATGTTGAGGGACTGAGGGACACTTGAGTGGATAGACAATAGACAATAGGTGCAGGAGTAGGCCATTCGGCCCTTCGAGCCAGCACTGCCATTCAATGTGATCATGGCTGATCATCCCCAATCAGTACCCCCGTTCCTGCCTTCTCCCCATATCCCCTGACTCCGCTATTTTTAAGAGCCCTATCTAGCTCTCTCTTGAAAGTATCCAGAGAACCTGCCTCCACCGCCCTCTGAGGCAGAGAATTCCACAGACTCACCACTCTCTGTGAGAAAAAGTGTTCCCTCGTCTCCGTTCTAAATGACTTACCCCTTATTCTTAAACTGTGGCCCCTGGTTCTGGACTCCCCCAACATTGGGAACATGTTTCCTGCCCCTAGCGTGTCCAAACCCTTAACAATTTTATATGTTTCAATAAGGCCTCCTCTCATCCTTCTAAACTCCAGAGTGTACAAGCCCAGCTGCTCCATTCTCTCAGCATATGACAGTCCCACCATCCCGGGAATTAACCTTGTAAACCTACGCTGCACTCCCTCAATAGCAAGAATGTCCTTCCTCAAATTAGGGGACCAAAACTGCCGACAATACTCCAGGTGTGGTCTCACTAGGGCTCTGTACAACTGCAGAAGGACCTCTTTGCTCCTATATTTGATTCCTCTTGTTATAAAGGCCAACATGCCATTTGTTTTCTTCATTGCCTGCTGTACCTGCATGCTTACTTTCATAGACTGATGAACAAGGACCCCCAGATCCCATTGTACTTCCCCTTTTCCCAACTTGACGCCATTTAGATAGTAATCTGCCTTCCTGTTTTTGATAGCAAAGTGGATAACCTCACATTAAACTGCATCTGTCACACATCTGCCCACTCCCCCAACTTGTCCAAGTCACCCTACATTCTCATAGCATCCTCCTCACAGTTCACACTGCCACCCAGCTTTGTGTCATCTGCAAATTTTCTAAAGTTACTTTGAATCCCTTCATCCAAATCACTGATGTATATTGTAAATACCTGCGGTCCCAGCACCGAGCCTTGCGGTACCCCACTAGTCACTGCCTGCCATTCTGAAAGGGACCCATTAATCCTTACTCTTTGTTTCCTGGCTGCCAACCACTTCTCTATCCATGTCAGCATCCTACCCCCAATACCATGTGCCCTAATTTTGCCCACTAATCTCCTATGTGGGACCTTATCGAATGCTTTCTGAAAGTCCAGGTACACTACATCCACTGGCTCTCCCTTGTCCATTTTCCTCAAAAAATGTTACATCCTCAAAAAATTCCAGAAGATTATTTAAGCATGATTTCCCCTTCGTAAATCCATGCTGACTCGGACCGATCCTGTTACTGCTATCCAAATGGGCCGCTATTTCATCTTTTATAATTGACTCCAGCATCTTTCCAACCACCGATGTCAGGCTAACTGGTCTATAATTCCCAGTTTTCTCTCTCCCGCCTTTCTTAAAAAGTGGGATAACATTAGCCACCATCCAATCCACAGGAACTGATCCTGAGTCTACAGAACATTGGAAATTTATCACCAATGCATCCACGATTTCTAGAGCCACTTCCTTAAGACCATCAGGCCCTGGGGATCTACCAGCCTTCAGTCCCATCAGTTTACCCAACACCATTTCCTGCCTAATGTGGATTTCTTTCAGTTCCTCAGTCACCCCAGATCCTCTGGCCACTACTATATCAGGAAGATTGTTTGTGTCCTCCTTTGTGAAGACAGATCCAAAGTATCTGTTCAACTCATCTGCCATTTCCTTGTTCCCCATAATAAATTCACCTTTTTCAGTCTACAAGGGTCCAACTTTGGTCTTAACTAATTTTTTCCTCTTCACATACCTAAAGAAGCTTTTACTATCCTGCTTTATATTCTTGGCTAGCTTACCCTCGTACCTCATCTTTTCTCCCCGTATTATCTTTTTAATTATCTTCTGTTGCTCTTTAAACATTACCCAATCCTCTTGCTACCCGCTCATCTTTGCTACGTTGTACTTCTTTGCTTTAATTTTTATACTGTCCCTGACGTCCCTTGTCAGCCACGGCCACCCCTTACTCCCCTTGGAATATTTCTTCCTCCTAGGAATGAACTGATCCTGCACCTTCTGTATTATTCCTAGCAACACCTGCCATTGTTGTTCCACTGTCATCCCTGCTAGCGTATCTTTCCAGTCAACTTTGGCCAGATCCTCCCTCATGGCCCCATAGTCCCCTTTATTCAACTGCAACACTGACACCTCTGATCTACTCTTCCCCCCTCTCCAATTGTAGATTAAACCTGACCATGGTCACTGCCTCCTAATGGCTCATTAACCTCGAGGTCCTTTATCAAATCCGGTTCATTACATAACACTAAATCCAGAATTGCCTTCTCCCTGATAGGCTCCAATACAAGCTTGAGAGGGGATCTTATAGAAACTTAC
This sequence comes from Leucoraja erinaceus, assembly GCF_028641065.1. Classification (NCBI taxonomy): domain Eukaryota; kingdom Metazoa; phylum Chordata; class Chondrichthyes; order Rajiformes; family Rajidae; genus Leucoraja; species Leucoraja erinaceus. The sequence goes on along the minus strand of NC_073402.1, from coordinate 32,057,835 downwards.
AAAATTCTTAAGGGGTTGGACAGGCTAGATGCAGGAAGATTGTTCCCGATGTTGGGGAAGTCCAGGACAGGGGGTCACAGCTTAAGGATAAGGGGGAAATCCTTTAAAACCGAGATGAGAAGAACTTTTTTCACACAGAGAGTGGTGAATCTGTGGAACTCTCTGCCACTGAGGGTAGTTGAGGCCAGTTCATTGGCTATATTTAAGAGGGAGTTAGATGTGGCCCTTGTGGCTAAGGGGATCAGGGGGTATGGAGAGAAGGCAGGTACAGGATACTGAGTTGGATGATCAGCCATGATCATATTGAATGGCGGTGCAGGCTCGAAGGGCCGAATGGCCTCTACTCCTGCACCTAATTTCTATGTTTCAATATTTCTATGTAAGCTGTTCAAAGAATCCATCACAAAGCCACGCTACAAAGTCCCTTTCTTGGGGTCCAGTACCAACCTGATTTTCCCAGTCTATCTGCATGTTGAAATCTCCCATAACAACCACAGCATTACTTTTGCTACATGCCAATTTTAAATCCTGATTCAACTTGCGCCCTATGTCCAGGCTACTGTTTTGGGGCCTGTAGATTAGTCCCATTAGGGTCTTTTTACCTTTACAATTCCATAATTCTATCCATACTGACTCCACATCTCCTGTTTCAATGTCACCCCTTGCAAGGGACTGAGTGGTCGGATGGCCAGTGGGTGCTGTGAGTGGTTGTTTGGGCTGTCGGACGGCCGGTGTTGTAGCGAGCGAGCGGGCGGACTGATGGAGCCGGCGCTATGGAGGTGCTGAAGGCAGCGTGCAGGGCATAGAAACATAGACAATAGGTGCAGGAGTAGAGGCCATTCGGCCCTTCGAGCCTGCACCGCCATTCAATATGATCATGGCTGATCATCCAACTCAGTATCCCGTACCTGCCTTCTCTCCATACCCCCTGATCCCTTTAGCCACAACGGCCACATCTAACTCCCTCTTAAATATAGCCAATGAAATGTGGCCTCAACTACCTTCTGTGGCCTCAACTACCTTCTGTGGCAGAGAGTTCCACAGATTCACCACTCTCGGTCCTAAAAGATTTCCCCCTTATCCTAAAACTGTGACCCCTTGTTCTGGACTTCACAATGCAGTGTGGCTCCCCACCATCATCACCACGATGTTCCAGAAGGGCATGCTGGCCGAGGTGGATGAGCGACGGGGCCACACGTACAGAGATCGCAGCCGGTCCCAAAGCAGCTCCAGCTCCAGCCGTGGGCAGCTCTGCAAGGGGGGGGGAGGGGAGTGTTAGGGTTAGGCATTTTCATGTCAGTGGAAGATGCCTTAGCCTTCCCCCAGCCTGGCACTGCCCCAGTCCCACTATGGCCATGACCCCCACTCTGCACACTGGCAGTCAGTGGGGTTCAGTAAACTGGGGAACCCACAGGAACTGCCCTCACCCATTAATTAGACTGGTTCAGGAGTCTCATTCAAAATACACTCACGCTATTATATTCACTATACATAGAAAACATAGAAATTAGGTGCAGGAGTAGGCCATTCGGCCCTTCGAGCCTGCACCGCCATTCAATATGATCATGGCTGATCATCCAACTCAGTATCCCGTACCTGCCTTCTCTCCATACCCCCTGATCCCCTTAGCCACAAGGGCCACATCTAACTCCCTCTTAAATATAGCCAATGGACTGTGGCCTCGACTACCCTCTGTGGCAGAGAGTTCCAGAGATTCACCACTCTCTGTGTGAAAAAAGTTCTTCTCATCTCGGTTTTAAAGGATTTCCCCTTATCCTTAAGATTATCCTATATTATTTTTATATAACATAATTATACATAATTATATATGATTACAGTCATATATATACATATGGTATGGTAATATAGTTTAATTAATTAAAGTGCAACTTTTGGCACAGACGAGTTATGACTTCCTTCTCAATTATATTTTATTTAAATTTGTGCAAAATTTCATCTAGTTCCGAGACATGGGTCACAAAAGTTAAATTCTAAACACATTTTTGATGCCGGGCCCACAGCCTATCTGATTTATAATCACTGTATGATTGACCAGTCTGCAGCAAGGTCTCAACCCAAAACGTCACCTATCCACTTTCTCCACAGATGCTGCCTGACCAAATGATTCATTGATTCTTATTGCCAAGTACGTACAGTGAAATGTTTTCTGTTGCATACAACTCAGTAAAATCACACAGCAGACTTCATCTAGGCAATACACAAATGTCACCACGTTTTAGAAACATAGAAACATAGAAATTAGGTGCAGGAGTAGGCCATTCGGCCCTTCGAGCCTGCACCGCCATTCAATATGATCATGGCTGATCATCCAACTCAGTATCCCGTACCTGCCTTCTCTCCATACCCCCTGATCCCCTTAGCCACAAGGGCCACATCTAACTCCCTCTTAAATATAGCCAATGAACTGGCCTCAACTACCCTCTGTGGCAGAGAGTTCCAGAGATTCACCACTCTCTGTGTGAAAAAAAGTTCTTCTGATCTCGGTTTTAAAGGATTTCCCCCTTATCCTTAAGCTGTGACCCCTTGTCCTGGACGTCCCTAACATCGGGAACAATCTTCCTGCATCTAGCCTGTCCAACCCCTTAAGAATTTTGTAAGTTTCTATAAGATCCCCTCTCAATCTCCTAAATTCTAGAGAGTATAAACCAAGTCTATCCAGTCTTTCTTCATAAGACAGTCCTGACATCCCAGGAATCAGTCTGGTGAACCTTCTCTGCACTCCCTCTATGGCAATAATTTGGCGCTGACATGGTTGGCCCGCTGAGTTACTCCAGCACTCTGTGAAACGTCACCTATCCATGTTCTCCACAGATGCTGCCTGACCCGCTGAGTTACTCCAGCACTTTGTGTCTATCTTCAGTATATACCTGCATCTGCAGTTCCTTTCTACACACTCGCTATCAAACATTTTTAATGTTGTTTCCTTGTGACATGTACATGCTGAGTAAGGGGTGATTCACCGGGGTTTGAAGCCAAGTTCACTGCCTACTACCAGAGTCCCCTCTTGCCTAATCTAATCTACATGCGCGGTGAATAACCTTAGGAGTCAAAACCCTGCTGGCCATTGTTGGAAGAAGCAAGGTCACTTTCATCTCAGCCGCGGGCTGGGAGATTGCAACCTTCACGTGGTCCACCCTGTTTTGACTAATACAATCACCCGTCCTGCACAAACAAACAGATGTCGTGTTTTGGTTAGGCTGTGCACGGCATACGCTAGGGGACGATCTCAGTGGCACAGGAAACTGGACTGTGAGATATGGATCTACAGTAGCCATGTCTCTGTCTCTGTGACTCAGACAGCACAGAAACATGTCCTTCAACCCAACCAAGCTGGCATTCTGGGCTAGTCCCATTTGCCCATACGTTTGGCCCATATCTCTCTAAACCCTTTCCTTTCCATATTTCTATCCACATGTCTTTTAAAATAATTAGTTGTATCTATTTAAATCCTCTAACGGCTCATTCCAGATATGGTCCACCCTCTGAGTGAAAAAGGTGCCGCTGAGGTCCAGCATACATCTCTCCCCTCTCAGTTTCAGCTTGTGCTCTCTAGAATCATAGAGTCATCGACACATAGTGTGGAAACAGGCCCTTCGGCCCAACTTGCCCAGCCTGACCAAAATGCCTGCACATGGCCCACATCCCTCTAAACCTATCCTATCCATGTACCTATGACATTCTTGTCATAGAGGGAGTACAGAGAAGGTTCACCAGACTGATTCCTGGGATGTCAGGACTTTCATATGAAGAAAGACTGGATAGACTCGGCTTGTACTCGCTGGAATTTAGAAGATTGAGGGGGGATCTTGTAGAAACTTACAAAATTCTTAAGGGGTTGGACAGGCTAGATGCAGGAAGATTGTTCCCGATGTTGGGGAAGTCCAGAACAAGGGGTCACAGTTTAAGGATAAGGGGGAAATCATTTAGGACCGAGATGAGAAAAACATTTTTCACACAGAGAGTGGTGAATCTGTGGAATTCTCTGCCACAGAAGGTAGTCGAGGCCACAGTTCGTTGGCTATATTTAAGAGGGAGTTAGATGTGGCCCTTGTGGCTAAAGGGATCAGGGGGTATGGAGAGAAGGCAGGTACAGGATACTGAGTTGGATGATCAGCCATGACCATATTGAATGGCGGTGCAGGCTCGAAGGGCCGAATGGCCTCTACTCCTGCACCTATTTTCTATGTTTCCATGTACCTATCCAATGTTTGTAAAAAGCTGTGCCCTCTAGTTTTAGAATCATGTAACCTGTGAAAAAGACTGTGAGTGTTTGCTTTATCCACGCCCCTCATGATCTTGTCCACCTCAATACATGTGACAATAAACTAAAATAAACGGCAGAATAATCTGTGGAGAATCCACTCTGACAACTGTGCATCACAGTAATAAATTCAGCAATAAAATCACAAAGTTTCATGTTGAATGAGGTTTATTTGGTAAGGTTGTAGGAGTGGCCATTCAGTGTGAGCTGTGGGAGTGTGTCTGGCCATTGACCCAGTGGGGTCTCACATTGACCCGGTGGGGTTGGTATATAGACCACTGGTCCACCACGCATCCAGCCCCTATTTGATCCCTGGCCCACAGCCTCACCCCTCCTCTATCCCCGCTTTCCACAGAGCGGAGTTGGGGCAAGGGAGTGATGAGAAGGTGTGGGGTCGATGCCCTGCCCCACTTATAGAGAGAGGTCACAGTTTGTAAACGGCAGAACCACAAACAACAAGATTACAGACTCACCAACACCACACCCCCAGCTAGACTCTCCCCCATTGATTCTCCCAGTAATGTCCCCCTGCAGAACAGTATCAGTTACACCACCTTCTCCAGTAGCAATTCCAGACATCTATTCCAGACGCTAGAATTTAGAAGATTGAGGGGGGGGGATCTTATAGAAACTTACAAAATTCTTAAGGGGTTGGACAGGCTAGATGCAGGAACATTGTTCCCGATGTTGGGGAAGTCCAGGACAAGGGGTCACAGCTTAAGGATAAGAGGGAAGTCTTTTAGGACCGAGATGAGAAAATCATTTTTCACACAGAGAATGGTGAATCTCTGGAATTCTCTGCCGCAGAGGGTAGTCGAGGCCACAGTTCATTGGCTATATTTAAGAGGGAGTTAGGTGTGGCCCTTGTGACTAATGGGATCAGGGGGTATGGAGAGAAGGCAGGTACAGGATACTGAGTTGGATGATCAGCCATGATCATATTGAATGGCGGTGCAGGCTCGAAGGGCCGAATGGCCTCTACTCCTGCACCTATTGTCTATGTTTCTATGTTCTTGTGTGACTGTCACAACGTCCTTGCACCCAATCCCTGTGTTATATGTCAGCAAAGTCCGACCATCTCAACACATTCCGAGTTCCACAATCTCTTCAGTTTGGTTCCTACGCCACTCAAAACCAGAGCTGTAATTTCTACATTAACTAACGTTATAATTAAATCATTAACAGCACCACAAACTAAAATGTTATCTATTGGAATTCAAGAGCCGGCAATTATCTGGCTCTGAAAACACCACAACATTAACCTCAGCAGCGAGGATCTTCTAAGGACTGTGTGTTCGGTTGCATTGCAGACTTCTGTGCTATTTTGTTAGGGCTTATTCTGTGTGTTATGGACCTATTGATCTGCAGCAACATTGATTATTAGATATTTATCTGTGCGTTTATGGACCTATTGATCTGCAGGAAGTAAGGATTGTATTGTTCTGTTGTTGGTAGATATGACAATCTTCACTCCACCTCTATCACTGATCCAGATATGGATGTTTGTAACAAGTATCTGGGCAGTTATTGCTTTGTTGCCTCTTCACCACACTTGTACACACCAACAGTGATGACAGCAGATTCTGAGCCATGCTTATTCTTGACCAACAGAGTGTATCTGCCAGAGTCTTGAGACGTGACCTTCTGGATGCTGAAAGTGACGGAGGTTTTGTCAACTGTGACCTGACAGTTGTCACTGGCTGCCACCTCCTTGTCGTTCTTCAGCCAACAAACCTCAGGGGAAGGATCTCCGGAGACAGTGCAGGACAAGTACAGGGCCTGTGGAACACAACAAACAATATAATCATATAACATATAACAATTACAGCACAGAAACAGGCCCTTCTAGTCCGTGCCAAACACTTACTCTCACCTAGTCCCATCTACCTGCACTCAGACCATAACCCTCCATTCCTTTCCTGTCATAGATACATAGAAAATAGGTGCAGGAGTAGGCCATTCGGCCCTTCGAGCCTGCACCGCCATTCAATATGATCATGGCTGATCATCAATGGCTGTCCATATACCTATCCAATTTATTTTTAAATGATAAAATCGAACCTGCCTCCACCACTTCCACTGGAAGCTCATTCCACACCGCTACCACTCTCTGAGTAAAGAAGTTCCCCCTCATGTTGCCCCTAAACTTCTGGCCCTTAATTCTCAAACAAAACAGCAGTTAAAATGTGCAGGAGGGAACTGCAGATGCTGGTTTACACTGGAGATAGACACAGAGTGCTGGAGTAACTCAACAGGTCAGGCGGCATCTACAGAGAGAAGGGATGGGGTCGAGACCCTTCTTCAGACTGAGAGTCAGGGGAGAGGGAAATGAGAGATATGGAAGGGTTTGTTGTGAAAACGAGAGATCAAAGGGGAGCAGAATAGATCATTGTTAGCTAGGGGAAGTTGACAACGAAGTGCACACTGTAAGATTTAATCAGGAGGACATTCAGAACTAGGATGGGAGCGGGACAGAGAGAGTTAGAGAAGTCAATGTTCATGCTGCTGGGGTGTAAGATGTCCAAGCAACATATGAGGTGCTGTTCCTCCAATTTTATATTGGGCCTCACTCTGACAGTGTTACGTTCTAAGTTCATTTGTAGAAGCAGAATTAGGCCATTCGGCCCATCAAGTCTACTCTGTCCTTCAATCATGGCTGACCTATCTTTTCCTCTCAACCCCATTCTCCTGCTTTCTCCCCGTGGCCCCTGACACCCGTACTAATCAAGAATATGTCTATCTTCACCTTAAAAGATCCATTGACTTGGCCTCCACAGCCATCAGCAATGAATTCCGCAGATTCACCAAACTCTAACTAAAGGAATTCCTCCTCATTTCATCCTTAGGTATGAATACGAGTCCTGACCCAAAATGCCACCTATCCATGTTCTCCTCAGATGATGCCTGACCCGCTGAGTTACTCCAGCACTCTGTGAAACGTCACCTATCCATGTTCTCCACAGATGCTGCCTGACCCGCTGAGTTACTCCAGCACTCTGTGAAACGTCACCTATCCATGTTCTCCACAGATGCTGCCTGACACGCTGAGTTACTCCAGCACTCTGTGAAACGTCATGGTGCAGCAGTATCTATGGAGCTAAGGAAATAGGCAACTTTTCGGGCCGAAATCCTTCTGGAAATAGGCAACGTTTCGGGCCGAAACCCTTACGGGTTTCGGCCCGAAACGTTGCCTATTTCCTTAGCTCCATAGATGCTGCTGCACCCGCTGAGTTACTCCAACACTCTGTGGTTTTATTTTGTAACAAAACATCGCTGTTTTTAACCCTTTACAATGAAGGCCAACATGTCAGATATACCTAGGGACATAAAGCCGCACAGCACAGCACAGCAACGCTCCTTACCTTGTTCTCAATGACATTAACAACATCGGGAAGACCCTTCGCCACCTTAGCTCTGTCTGAAGGAACAAGACGGGATGTTGGCAGTGAAATTGATATTTCAAATAGTATATAGGATGGGGAGGGGGCGGGGAGGGGGCATACAAACTCCGTACAGACAGCACCCGTAGTCAGGATCGAACCCGGGTCTCTGCCGCTGTGAGGCAGCAGCTCTACCCACTGCACCAGCGTGCCGTCCTATGAAGCTGAAGAACAGACTGTCACAACTATCTGGTCAGGTTGAGGACTTTGGATTGAAGGCTCTGATAGACGCCCACACACAGGCGCGACTCACGTCGCAGCGGCCTCTGCAGTCCGTGTGTCTTTTTGTTATTTTTTGTCCCGTTTTAATGAAGTTTTTATTTTTTTGATGGGGTGTGTGTGTGTGTGTGTGTGTGTGTGTGTGTGTGTGGGGGGGCAGGGGAAACTTTAAAAAATTTTCCCCTGCACGGAGAACCTGACCTTTCCCTGTCGGGTCTCCGTTGTCGCTGGGGCTGCAACGTGGAGCGGCCTCCAGCAGGAACGTCCTGGGGCTCCAGTCACGGAGCTGCGGAGCTACTCACCATCGCGGAGCTGGCCGAGTTCGGAGCGGGTGGAGCTGTGGTGGCGAGCTGCTGCGACCCGACCCTCGGAGATTCGGAGGCTCCAACCGCAGGTCTGGTGGACAGTGACACCGGGAGCCCGCGGGTCCCTGCTGGGAGACCGCTTTTCGGGGCTTCCGCAACGACGACTTCTCCCGCCCGAGTAGCGGGGTCGAGGATGACCTGGAGCGGGGCCTTGCATCATCGCCCCGCGCGGCTTCAACGGCCGTGGGACTTTGCTAGCGCCCGCCGGGGGCTCCAACACCAAGACCCGGAGCGCGGCCTTGCACCACCCGGCGCGGCGTTAATGGCCGCGGGACAATTGTTATCGCCCGCCGGGGGCTCTGGGGCTCTGACTTTGACTCTGACATCGGGGGGAGAGGGAAGTGCAGGGGAGAGATACGTTTTTTTTGCCTTCCATCACAGCGAGGTGGAGATGCGCTGTGATGGATGTCTGTGTAAATTGTGTTGTGTCTTGGGTCTTTTTTTTCTTGTATGTATGACTGCAGAAACAACATTTCACTTGAGCCTCTATGAGGTTCAAGTGACAAATAAATTGTATTGTATTGTATTGTATTGTAACACACACAACAGGTCGGGACTATTGGAGAGGGACACACACCACCTGTCAGTGCCTGAAGCCCACAGTCCCCACCTGGCCAGGTATCGCACCTTTAGCCATGGCAGTCTGTCCCTCAGTTTCAGGGAGCAGTGAGCAGTGGCCCCAACACGGGGGAACCCCAAAGTCAGAAAATGACCGAGTGTAAGCACCACACATTAACAGTTACAAGTGGTTGAACCGACTTACTTTTCTCTGCAAATGCTGCTTGCCTGAAAGAGAAATGCAATAAAATTCAGGAACTTCATTGATGAATTGATTCTACATTTTATACATGCATGTAGGTTGTTATTTCAGAAGAAAATGCAGAACAAAACAGACTGGTCCGTGCCGACCAATGTGCCCCATCTAAGCTCCTCTCATCTGCTTGTGTTTGGCCTCTAAACCTTTCCTGTCCAAGTGTTGTTATAGTCTCTGCCTCACCTACCTCCCCTGGCAGCTGGTTCTATACACTCGCCACCTTCTGTGTGAAAATGTTGCTTCTCAGGTTCCTAGTAAATCTTTCCCATCTGTCCTCTCGTTCCTGACTCCCCCGCCCTGGATAAAATACTATATATTCACCCTATCTATCTCCCTGATGATTTTATACACCTCTGTAAGATCATCCCTCAGCCTCCTGCCTCTAAGGAATAATATCCTAGCCTGACCCAACCTCTCCTAGTAGCTCAGGCCCTGACAACATTCTCGTAAATCTTCTCTGGACTCTTTCCATCTTTGTTACGTGTCCGGCATATCTGCTGGACTAACGTGTATCATGGTCTGTTACTCTGTTCATCTGGACCCCAGCTGCAGTAACGTTGGAGGGAGCTAAAGGCTTTACATGCAGTGTTACTCTGGCACTCTGCTGCATTGTAGATGCTCTCAACCTCACTGTGACAAGTTGCAGCCTTGATTTTATCCCTCAAGTCCCTGGAGCTGAGAAAGGTTCCCGACCCGAAACGTCACCTATCCATGTTCTCCACAGGTGCTGCCTGACCCACTGAGTTACTCCAGCACTTTGTGAAACGTCACCTATCCATGTTCTCCACAGATGCTGCCTGACCCACTGAGTTATGGTGCAGCAGCATCTATGGAGCTAAGGAAGTAGGCAACTTTTCAGGCTGAAATCCTTCTGGAAATAGGCAACGTTTCGGGCTGAAACCCTTACGGGTTTCAGCCCGAAACGTTGCCTATTTCCTTAGCTCCATAGGTGCTGCCTGATCCGCTGAGTTACTCCAGCACTTTGTGAAATGTCACCTATCCATGTTCTCCACAGATGCTGCCTGACCCGCTGAGTTACTCCAGCACTGTGTGAAACATCACCTATCCATGTTCTCCACAGATGCTGCCTGACCCGCTGAGTTACTCCAGCACTCCGTGAAACGTCACCTATCCATGTCCTCCACAGATGCTGCCTGACCCGCTGAGTTACTCCAGCACTTTGTGAAACGTCACCTATCCATGTTCTCCACAGATGCTGCCTGACCCGCTGAGTTACTCCAGCACTGTGAAACATCACCTATCCATGTTCTCCACAGGTGTTGCCTGACCCGCTGAGTTACTATAGCACTGTGTCTATCTTTGGCATATTTCTATGCTGTATGACTCCATAATTGTATGACTTGTAAAACAAGCTAAGTGCCATTCGATCTCCGTGGTATACTTATAGCATGAAGAAACACATTGGAAGTCGGCCTCTGTGGTGTTAATGGTCTCAGACACACAATACGCTGCTCTCAGCCAGGGAACATAGTTGCATGCATAAGCAAAAGCAGTGACCAGAATCTTACTTAAGCCTTTGGTATTCAGCAATAACTTCATCAAACACTGAAAATAAAACCAACAAATGAAACATTAAGAGAAATATCGAATAATATTCAGAGCATCAGGCCAGGAGGAGGTCAGTTAGCTTCTCAAACTGTCCTGGCATTAACCACAGGTGATCTAACCACAAGGAACTCAGAAAGATTAGATCACAGATAAATGGAGACACGAGGAACTGCAGATGCTGGAACCTGAAGCAAAACACAAAGTGCTGGAGGAACTCAGCGGATCAGCCAGCATCTGTGGAGGGAATGGACAGACAAAGTTTTGGATCGGATCTGAAGAAGGGTCTATCTATCACATACACGTAATCATGTGTTGTCTTTCCGCTGATTGGTTAGCACACAACAAAAGCTTTTCACTGTACCTCGGTACACACGTGACACTAACTAAACTGAAATGAAACATTCCCTCCGCAGATGCTGCCTGACCCGCTGAGTTCCTCCAGCACTTTGTGTTTTTTTCTGAAGGTTCCAGCATCTGCATTTCCTTGTGTCTCCATTCATCTGTGATCTAACCTTTCTCCTTGTATATATTCCTCAACAGTTCTGGTCATGAAACATCCACCAATCTCAGATGGAAACAGAGTGTTTGTTAAACGATGAGATTTTTACATCTCATCAAAATGTAATGTCATTACATTAAAAAAAATCTTTTTTTGGGGAAAACATTTCACTCAATGAGTCTAAATTTCAAAGAAAGCACCCCCTGAACATCTCATATTTCCATAGAATTATACCTTTATGTCCAGGTATCAATTTAAGAAATACGCAGAACATTCCCTCCAAGGTCAACATCTTGCCCCGGTGGGGGGTCCCTCTACGCAGGGATTCTCCCCCTCTACATTGGGGACCTGGGAAGGAAGGTATTGCACCCGAGGAGTTCCCTACAACGTGCATCTCTCGCGGTTCACAGACTCGCCAGCCGCCTGCCACTGTTGCGGGCTGGAAGAGTCTGTGTACCACGTGTACATGGAGTGCGTGAGGCTGCAGCCACTGTTTGAATATCTAAAGGGGCTGCTCCTTGCCTTCTGGCTGCATTTTTCACCCACCATCCTCATCTTTGGACACCCTGTGCGTAGGGGAGAGGGTAGGGCTGAAGATGTCCTGGTTGGGTTGCTCCTGGGCCTGGCCAAGCTGGCCATCCGCGAGTCACGGCGCCAGGCGGCGGAGGGCTCTACCCGGGCCAGCTGCCTGCCCCTTTACCGGGGTTACGTCCGTTCCCGGGTGGGGTTAGAAAGGGAATACGCCCTGTCTGTGGGCACCCTGAGGGAGTTCAGGGACCGCTGGGCTCCGCAGGGTGTTGAATGTATCCTCAATAAGGATTGTATCATAGTTGTATAATAGTTTATTATGGATATATGTTTGTATTGTATTTATGGTGGTGGGTTCTGGCTTGTTTTATTGTAGTGTAAATATTATTTTTAATTATTGAATAAATTTTGTTGTAAAAAAATAAAAAGGTCAACATCTTCTTCCCAACATTATGTTGTCTTTCCGCTGACTGGTTAGCACATGACAAATCTTTTCACTGTACCTCAGTACACGTGACAATAAACTAAACTGCACTAAATATGCCACAGTCGAACAACTTGTAGACATGTAATAGTTTGTCCACATCTAGGAATATATTTGGTCGCGCAGTTACCTTTCTGTGATAAGTTGAGCTCGCGTTTGTGTGTCAGTTTCCCCACAAACATCTCCAGTGTGTACTTGCCCTTGTCCGCTTCTGTCGGGTTGAAGATCTGAAGCCAAACCTCATGATTATCTGATCCAATCCTCCTCCTGTCCTGAGACTCCAGGGTCTTATTGCTGAAGAAAGGACCACATGTTAGTTATAGCCACAGGGTGTTCTCATGGTGTTGTACAGGTGAGATGATGCACAGGTGAGAGATGATGCACAGGTGAGATGTTGCACAGGTGAGATGTTGCACAGGTGAGATGTTGCACAGGTGAGATGATGCACAGGTGAGATGTTGTACAGGTATTTCACAGGTGAGTTTCACAGGTGAGATGTTGCACAGGTGAGATGTTGCACAGGTGAGATGTTGCACGGGTGAGATGTTGCACAGGTGAGATGTTGCACAGGTGAGATGATGCACAGGTGAGATGTTGCACAGGTGAGATGTTGCACAGGTGAGATGTTGCACAGGTGAGATGTTGCACAGGTGAGATGTTGATATTTCACAGGTGAGATGTTATTTGCACAGGTGAGATGTTGCACAGGTGAGATGTTGCACAGGTGAGATGTTTCACAGGTGAGATGTTTCACAGGTGAGCAGTGGCAGATTAGAGTGCTGAGCAGCCTGGCGTTGGCTGGACACAGGTAAGAAGGGAGAGTTATTGGCTGTCTGAGTCTTCCTCCATTCGACGAGGTTCCCCCTTCACCACCCCCTGGCTGTCAGCTCCACATTCCCTTCATATACTGAGCGAGATTCTTTCCCTCCTCTCCCCTCTTCTCCAGCTAATGTTTTATTTAATTTTCACTCCTAGTATTTGTGGAGTTTACTCAGAGTTGCCACTCACTTTAAGGCCCAGGATTTCTTCATATAATCCATGTTGTACTTCAGTGAGGAGTAAATCTTTATTCCCTCGGCCGTTGGCTGCATCTTTAGATCCGAAGCTGTAGAACCTGTGGGAGAAGATGTACAGGTAATTAACAGTGGTAGATACAGGCGGCACGGTGGCGCAGCGGGTAGAGCTGTTGCCTCACAGCGCCAGAGACCCGGGTTCGATCCTGACTACGGGTGCTGTCTATACGGAGTTTGCACGTTCTCCCCGTGACTTGCGTGGGTTTTCTCCGAAATCTTCAGTTTCCTCCCACACTCCAAAGACGTGCAGGTTTGTAGGTTAATTGTCTTGGTGTAAATGTAAAATTGTCCCCAGTGTGTGTAGGATAGTGTTAGTGTGCGGGGATCGCTGGTTGGACCCGGTTGGCCGAAGGGCCTGTTTCCGCGCTGTGTCTCTAAACTAAACTAAACTAAGCTAAACTAAATGCTGGAGTAACTCAGCGGGTCAGGCAGCATCACTGGAGAAAAAAGATGGTGATGTTTCGGGTGGCGTCCCATCTTCAGAAGAAAGTTCCCAACCCATATGCGGTCTGTCCGTTCCCTCCGCAGATGCTGCCTGACCCACTGGGTTCTTCCAGCACTTTGTATTTCCAGCAATGTCAACTTTTTTGTGTCTACATTTTTGTTCAGGAAGTTCATAGAATATAAATCATTTTCAACCATCTTCAGACTGATGGAATTTGTGATGGAGAAAGTTGGAAAAACATCTTGTGGAGTTACTCATTCAAACCAGCAATAAATGGACCAGAAATAATACAATTGTGCTGGAGTAACTCAGCGGGTCAGGCAGCATCTGTGGAGAACATGGATAGGTGACGTTTCACAGAGTGCTGGAGTAACTCAGCGGGACGGGCAGCATCTGTGGAGAACATGGATAGGTGACATTTCACAGAGTGCTGGAGTAACTCAGCGGGTCAGGCAGCATCTGTGGAGAACATGGGTAGGTGACGTTTCACAGAGTGCTGGAGTAACTCAGCGGGTCAGGCAGCATCTATGGAGAACATGGGTAGGTGACGTTTCACAGAGTGCTGGAGTAACTCAGCGGGTCAGGCAGTATCTGTGGAGAACATGGATAGATGGCGTTTGGGGTCAGGACCTTTCTTCTCAAGTGTGTCCTTCCATTGATCTGAGTCATGAACCCTGGTCCCTGCTCAAACGTACACTGTCCAACGAGTCTGGTGTTTCCAGCATGGCGGCATTTTATTTCAGATTTCCATTGCCTGAAGTTTTTTTTCAGTAAATCGGGTGTGGAGAGATTTCCTCATCCAGGGGCTGGGGGAGATATTGATCACTGGCTCAAGGTGGCGTGAATGTGACCAGCAGAAACATGAATGACTGAATGACTGAATGAATGATACTTTGATGAAACATGGTGATAGAAACATAGAAACATAGAAATTAGGTGCAGGAGTAGAGGCCATTCGGCCCTTCGAGCCTGCACCGCCATTCAATATGATCATGGCTGATCATCCAACTCAGTATCCCGTACCTGCCTTCTCTCCATACCCCCTGATCCCCTTAGCCACAAGGGCCACATCTAACTCCCTCTTAAATATAGCCAATGAACTGGCCTCAACTGCCCTCTGTGGCAGAGAGTTCCAGAGATTCACCATTCTCTGTGTGAAAAAAGTTCTCCTCATCTCGGTTTTAAAGGATTTCCCCCTTATCCTTAAGCTGTGACCCCTTGTCCTGGACTTCCCCAACATCGGGAACAATCTTCCTGCATCTAGCCTGTCCAACCCCTAAGAATTTTGAAAGTTTCTATAAGATCTCCTAAATTCTAGAGAGTATACACCAAGTCTATCCAGTCTTTCTTCATAAGACAGTCCCGACATCGCAGGAATCAGTCTGGTGAACCTTCTCTGCACTCCCTCTATGGCAATAATGTCCTTCCTCAGATTTGGAGACCAAAACCGTACGCAAAGATAGAGCAACAGCATTTGACTGGTTGATTACAGAGATATCCAGAGACCGAAAGGCGCTAGTAAAATGCAAGATGTTCTTTCATTTAAAAGTACTCACCAGCAATAGTGCAGATTTCCCGGAGAATGTCGTCAAACACTGCAACAAATTAGACGCAGAGTTAATGCAACAATTAACGCAACAAATGCTCCTGATGTTCCCACCAAAGCTCATTAGAAAATAATATTACATTTTATTTTAATAGTCACAGAGCTGTACAGCACGGAAACAGGCCCTTTGGCCCACGTGTCCATGCCAAGTAAGTTAGCATACTGGGCATACTTGGCTAGGCCCACATGCCTGCATTTGGCCCATATCCTTCTAAATCCTTCCTATCCATATATCTTTGGAAATGTCATTTGAAAGTCACAATTGTTCCCACTTCTGTAGGTTCCTCTGGCAGCTCATTCCAGATACGGAATGACTACTCTCTGAATGAAAGTGTTGCCCCTGAGGTCCCACGTAAATCTCTCCCCTCTCACCCTCTGCCTGTGCTCTCTAGTTTTAGAATCCTCTACCCTGAGATCACTTTATCCATGCCCCTCGTAGTCTTGTACAGCTCAATGAGGTCACCCCTCAGCCTCTGAGATCAGATGGTCTGTGAATCTGTGGAACTCATTGCCACAGACGGCTGTGGAGGCCAAGTCAATGGATATATTTAAAGCAGAGATAGATAGATTCTTGATCAGTGCGGGTGTCGGGGTTATGGGGAAAAGGCAGGAGAATGGGGTTAGGAGGGAGAGATAGATCAGCCATGATTGAATGGTGGTCTGAATGGTGGATTGAATGATTGAATTCTTAAGGGGTTGGACAGGCTAGATGCAGGAAGATTGTTCCCGATGTTAGGGAAGTCCAGGACAAGGGGTCACAGCTTAAGGATAAGGGGGAAATCCTTTATAACCGAGATGAGAAGAACTTTTTTCACACAGAGAGTGGTGAATCTCTGGAACTCTCTGCCGCAGAGGGTAGTTGAGGCCACAGTTCATTGGCTATATTTAAGAGGGAGTTAGATGTGGCCCTTGTGGCTAAGGGGATCAGGGGGTATGGAGAGAAGGCAGGTACGGGATACTGAGTTGGATGATCAGCCAATGACCATATTGAATGGCGGTGCAGGCTCGAAGGGCCAAATGGCCTCTACTCCTGCACCTAATTTCTATGTTTCTATGGAGTAGACTTGATGGGCTGAATGGCCTAATTCTGCTCCTATACCTTGATCAAGTATCTTCAGAACACTGGTGTCCTCTCCTCTCTCATCAGATACCACAACTTTGTAAACACCTTCATCGATTTTGGTGATCTAGAAGAGAAATAACATTGTAAACTCGAAAACAAAACGCCCTGGAAAACCGAGGCTGGGGTTTCCTGCTGTGTGATCTCTCTCTACCAGTCTGTCCGTGAGATGGTGGTTGGTCTGATATGGTCAACGTGCTCTGGAGACACAAGTGAATGCAGGTGCAGGAATCTTGAGTAACAAACACAAAGTGCTGGAGGAACTCAGCGGGTCAGGCAGCAACTGTGGAGAGAAGGGAAAGTCAACGTTTTGGGTCAGGGCTCTTCTTCAGGAACTTGCCCCAAGACTTTGTCAATCATTTCCTCCAGAGATGCTGCCTGATCCGCTGAGTTCCTCCAGCACCTTGTGGTTTTCTCAAGATTCCAGCATCTGCAGTTTGTTGTGTCATCTTGCAAAGGTTCAGATAATGTTTAAGAAGGAACTGCAGATGCTGGAAAAATCTAAGGTAGATAAAAATGCTGGAGGAACTCAGCGGATGGGGCAGCGATGGAAAAGGTGACGTTTCGGGTCTCGACCTGAATTGTCACTTATTTCCTTGGCTCCATAGATGCTGCCTCACACGCTGAGTTTCTCCAGCATTTTTATCTACCTACAGTTCAGATAATGGTCATCAGGACATCTATTGAGCTAAAAGCAACAAGGAACATGGATATGAAAGTATCAGAGAACCTATTCAGCGTTGCATTTGGGGCGCAGGATGGCGCAGCGGTAGAGTTGCTGCCTCACAGCGCCAGAAACCCGGGTTCAATCCTGACTACGGGTGCTGACTGTACGGAGTTTGCACGTTCTCCCCGTGACCAGGTGGGTTTTCTCCAGTTTCCTCCCACAAATATGTGCGGGTTTGTAGCTTAATCAGCTTCTGTAACTTGTCCCTAGTGTGTCGTCTAGAAATAGCGTACGGGCTGGTCGTTGGTCTGCACGGACTCGATGGGCTGAAGGGCCTGTTTCCACGCTGTATCTCCAAACCAAACCAAACTAAACTGTACAATGTGGACGGCTTGATCGCGATCATGTATAGTCTTTCCGTTAACTGGTTGTTCCGTTAACGAAACATAGAAAGCTTTTCACTGTACCTCGGTACACGTGACAAAAAACTACACTAAAGCAGGCACATTATCCATAATTTAAACAAGGGCCAGGAACAGGGAGGGTCAAAGGTCACAGGTGACACACCTGTGGGATCACGAGGGCGCTGGTTCCTGTGTTGGGGTCGTAGGTCGGCTGGGTCAGCGGCTGCCCATCCTTGCTCCATGTGACCTGGGTCTGGCACCTGGTGTTGGTCACCTGTTGAATGGGCAGAGCAGACAGATATCAAACCTGGATTACCTGAAGATTAAACGTCAGCAATGGTCCTTCACAGGACCTGGTCATACCTTGCAGGTGAGCAGGGTCTCACAGTCATCAGTCACCACCCAGGACAGGTATTTCTCGAAATAAGGCCCTGCAGTTGTGAATGGAGAGGTTTGGGAGTTTTAATGTCATAGAAAATGCAGGAAGAGTGAAACTTTGAAATGTGGTGGTGGGGAACGCAATGGGGAGGGGGGAGGGGGGAGTTGGGGGGGGGGGGGGGGGGGGAGGGGGGGGGGGGGGGGGGGGGGGGAGGGGGGGAGGGGGGGTGGGGGGGGGGGGGAGGAGAGGGGTAAAGGGGAGGGGTGGGGAGGGGAGGAGAGGGGAGGAGTGGGGAGGGGGGGGGGGGGGGGGGGGGGGGGGGGGGGGGGGTGTGTGTTTGGGGAGGGGGGGGGGGGGGAGGGGAGGGGAGGGGGAGATGGGGAGTGGGGAGGGGGGAGGGGGGATGGGGAGTGGGGACAGAGGGGGGGATAAGGGTGGGGGTGAGGGGCAGAGGGTGGTGTGGGAGAGAGGGGGGGTGGGCAGGGGTAGGGGTGAGGGTGGGGGTAAGAGCAGACCTGAAACCTTGCGTCTCTTCCCACAGATGCAGACTGACCCAGTGAGTGTTTCCAGCTGGTTCTGTATGTATATATATATATATATATATAAGCCTGACGAGTCCTCTCATTTCTGTCAGGGAGGGAGCAGGATGCCCCCTTTCTCTGATGCCCTGACCCACTGCCAATGCGCTGGGTTTGTTAACTAGCTGTTGACCAGATGAGTTTACTCTCCTCCCTGCCCCATCCATCCTTGACCCACTTGCTTCACAGCCCAGGACACCCACCAGGGGGCAGTAAAAGCTGCCAATGACACCAGGGCCAGACGTGAGCAGTTATGGGCCCAATATTAAGGGCCAGGTTTAGATGAAGAGAGACCCTCGGCTATTCCACTTGTCAGGCCCCTCCCAATCCCCCACCCCCACGACTAGAGGAAGATGGAAGAGCGTTTTAACAGCACGACACAGTAGGTTTGTAGCTCTACCCCTAGCGTTGCTCCTTGCCAACTTCAAATATCTTTGCATTTTCCTATTTACCCCCGAGTTTTGACTTTTGAAGCCTGCAAGTAACCAAAGATGTTCCCTGGCTGCACCCGCCATCGCTGTTTACCGGATCTGGGCCCCGCGCCACCAGATTGACATCGATGTGCAGCCGAGCGTGGCCAATGAGATAAGGGGCTGGAAATGTGCACTGTTTGTTTGTTTATTTATTTATTGCCAGTGCTAGTGTCGAGTTATCGGCTTGAAACAGTATTATTCTGAAATGGGTGTAGTTCCTACACACGCACGCGCTCTAACCTTGTTTCCTCCTCCACTCGTTCCTCTGGAAATCACACTCTGACAAAAGGGCCCGGAACTCTGAAAGGAAATTGGAACAAAAATTCAACAAAATCTCACGAGGCGGCAGATGCTGGAATCCTGAGTGAAAAACCACCCTCAAAATACATTCTCATTAATGTGTTCATAATATCAAGTCAAGTCAAGTCAAGTTTATTTGTCACATACACATACGAGATGTGCAGTGAAATGAAAGTGGCAATGCTCGCGGACTTTTGTGCAAAAAGACAAACAACAAAACAACCAAACAAATTATAAACACAATCATAACACACATATTCTTTTACATAATAAATAATGGAAGGAAAAACGTTCAGTGGAGTTAGTCCCTGGTGAGATAGGCGTTTACAGTCCGATATTTGGATAGATATATTGATAGTAAAGGTTTTAGAGGGAATGTGTAGGAAGGAACTGCAGATGCTGGTTTACACTGAAGGTAGACACAAAGTGCTGGAGTAACTCAGCCGGGACAGGCAGCATCTCTGGAGAGAAGGAATGCGTGACGTTTCTCTGTCAGACTCAGAAGGGTCTCAATCCGAAACGTCGCCCATTCCTTCTCTCCAGAGATGCTACCCGTTACTCCAGCACTTTGTGTCTATCTTCAGTGTAAACCAGCATCTGCAGTTCCTTCCTACAACTACTATTGCACCATGCTTCATGCAATGCTATTAATTCATTGATCTAATTTGTAACTATTTGCACCAGCCAGCAGTGAGTGGATGGGACGGGAAGCGTGTCGGTGGCAACTTACTGTCATCGATCAAGACCAGGGTGAACTGGCCCGTGGCCTTTCCGTCCTGTAACTGGGCCGTGTACGAGCCCTGGTCAGCTTCAGTGAAGTTCTGAATTATTATCTCCACAAGGCCACTGGCTCTATCAAAGTTGATTCTGTGAGTCTGTGAGGAAGAGAATTTTAGTTCAAAATGTACTTTATTCAGGAGAGAAATATATACAATACATGGGCCGTGCAAAAATCTCCCCCCCAACATTCACGGAGGCTATACAAATGCATTACTTGCTGCTGACTTCTCTAACTTCAAGTCCACCCCCCACCTCTCCATCCTAGTTCTCCAACCAGTCTGACTGTCTTCCTAATTACATTTATCTGTGTACGTTTCCTCGTCACCTTCCCCTGGCTATCAATGATTTATTCTCCATTTTCCTTCATTTTCTCCCCTTTGATGTCTCATCTTCACACCCACCCTTCCATACAAATCCAACCACTGGCAGGAGTTCACATTTAGTGAATAATTAATCATGAGATCAAAGCTACAAAGGATGTTGGTGTCCATTTCTCATATGAGCTACACGTGACTCCTTCAGTCTGAAGAAGGGTCCCGACCAGAATCATCACCTGTCCATATTCTCCACAAATGTCGAAAGGCCTGGATAGAGTGGATGTAGGGAGGATGTCTCCACCTGTGGGAGAGTCTAGGACCAGAGGGCACAGCCTCAGAATAAAAGGACTTACTTTTAGAAAGGATACGAGGAGGAATTTCTTTGGTCAGAGGGTGGTGAATCTGTGGAATTCTTTGCCACAGACGGCTGTTGAGGCCAAGTCATTGGGTATTTTTAAGGTGGAGATTGACAGGTTCTTGATTAGTATGGGTGTCAGGGGTTATGGGGAGAAGGCAGGAGAATGGGGCTGAGAGGGAGAGATAGATCAGCCATGATTCTTAAGGGGTTTGGACAGGCTAGATGCAGGAAGATTGTTCCCGATGTTGGGGAAGTCCAGGACAAGGGGTCACAGCTTAAGGATAAGGGGGAAATCCTGTAAAACCGAGATGAGACGAACTTTTTTTCACACAGAGAGTGGTGAATCTCTGGAACTCTCTGCCACAGAGGGTAGTTGAGGCCACAGTTCATTGGCTATATTTAAGAGGGAGTTAGATATGGCCCTTGTGGCTAAGGGGATCAGGGGGTATGGAGAGAAGGCAGGTACAGGATACTGAGTTGGATGATCAGCCATGATCATATTGAATGGCGGTGCAGGCTCGAAGGGCCGAATGGCCTCTACTCCTGCACCTATTGTCTATGTTTCTATGTTTCTATGATTGAATGGCGGAGTAGACTCGATGGGCCGATTGGCCTAATTCTGCTCCTAATACTTATGAACTTGTGCTGCCTGACCCGCTGAGTTACTCCAGCACTTGTGTGTGTTTCTCAGCTGGCTCTTAACTCCTGTCTGCAATGGACAATGGGAGAAGCAGGATGTGACAAATGGCAGCCTTGCATCTGACTCCCGTCCCAGTGAATAAAGGTCTAAGCAAGAAGGATTACCGGATTGCTTGAAAGTTCCTTCTGGTTGAAGATGAGCTGCAGGTGAGCGGCTGGTGACAAACTCTCCACCTGTAGCCAGAGGCGTACGCTGCCCTTGTCAAGAAGTTCCACAGCCCAGTCGGACTTCACACCAATGACTGACAACAACAAGAGTGAGAGATGGCAAGAGAGATGATTGTAACGGGGCAAACTCTCAGACAGAATCCCCCTGAAACCTCTGGTCAGACGGGAATTGATAAGTCAGTAGGTATATTCCACACAGGACCAGACCCGTTACTTTTATATTTTAGAGATACAGCGCAGAAACAGGCCTTCCGTCCCACCGAGTCCACACTGACCAGCGATCCCCGTACACTAGCAATATTATTCACACCAGGGACAATTTTTACAACTTACCGAAGCCAATTAACCTACAAACCCGCACGTCTTTGGAGTGGGAGAAAACCAGAGCACCCGGAGAAAACCCACGTGGTCACTAAACTAAGTCTGAAGCAAAGTCCTGAGTTGAAACATCATCTGTCCATTCCCTCCACAGATGTTGCCTGGCCCGCTGAGTTTCTTCAGAGCCTTGCTTTCACTCAACATTGCAGCATCTGCAATTTAGTTTAGAAATACAGCGTGGAAACAGGCCCTTCGGCCCAACGGATCCATGCCGGCCAGCGATCCCTGCATATTAACACTATCCTACACACACTAGGGGAGGTTCTTACTGTCTTTTTTACTCGTGGACATTTTTCATCAGGCTAGAAATAACGCCCCGACCTACATGATGCCACGTGTATCTACGACCAGCATAGTAGCCTGCTACAACCTACCTACAACCTCCCACGACCTCGAGTATGAGTCAAGGGCAAACTGGGCAGAGGTGGTGAATTAGGTTGTGAAAGTGGGACAGCCCCTTAAGGCAGCAACTCTACTGCTGCGCCACCGTGCTCCCCTGTGTGTTTTGGCTAGCGTGTGAATGGTCGCTACTCAAGGGCAAGTTATGTCACGCGCTGCTTGTGAACGTCTGCTGGAAAGTTTCTAGCTCGAGGTCAAACAAAAACCCATCGGATCTGAACATTATCCCTCTCCTTGTTCACACGTTTGATCTGTTGAAGTGTGACATTTGAAATGTGAAGGTCTTATCATTTATACATAATTAATGACTCTTGAAAATGAGCAGCAAAAGGGCAACAAAAGTGTCTCAGTCACTCATTCACATTGTGGTTGAGAATCGCGGCTCTATGTCGGGGAATTCTGGCTCATGTTGAGAACAAGAATTGGTAAAATTCTGTACGTTTCTGTTCAGTTTAGTTAATTAATTGTTACGTGTACTGAGGTACAGTGAAATCTTATTTGTTGCGTGCTAACCAGTCAGCGGAAAGACAATACATGATTACAATCATAGAAACATAGAAACATAGAAAATAGGTGCAGGAGTAGGCCATTCGGCCCTTCGAGCCTGCACCGCCATTCAATATGATCATGGCTGATCATCCAACTCAGTATCCTGTACCTGCCTTCTCTCCATACCCCCTGATCCCCTTAGCCACAAGGGCCACATCTAACTCCCTCTTAAATATAGCCAATGAACTGGCCTCCAACTACCCTCTGTGGCAGAGAGTTCCAGAGATTCACCACTCTCTGTGTGAAAAAAAGTTCTTCTCATCTCGGTTTTAATGTATTTCCCCCTTATCCTTAAGCTGTAACCCCTTGTCCTGGACTTCTCCAACATCGGGAACAATCTTCCTGCATCTAGCCTGTCCAACCCCTTAAGAATTTTGTAAGTTTCTATAAGATCCCCTCTCAATCTTCTAAATTCTAGAGAGTATAAACCAAGTCTATCCAGTCTTTCTTCATAAGACAGTCCTGACATCCCAGGAATCAGTCTGGTGAACCTTCTCTGCACTCCCTCTATGGCAATAATGTCCTTCCTCAGATTTGGAGACCAAAACTATATGCAATACTCCAGGTGTGGTCTCACCAAGACCCTTTACAACTGCAGTAGAACCTCCCTGCTCCTATACTCAAATCCTTTTGCTATGAAAGCCAACATACCATTCGCTTTCTTCACTGCCTGCTGCACCTGCATGCCTACCTTCAATGACTGGTGTACCATGACACCCAGGTCTCGCTGCATCTCCCCCTTTCCCAATCGGCCACCATTTAGATAATAGTCTGCTTTCCCGTTTTTGCCACCAAAATGGATAACCTCACATTTATCCACATTATACTGCAATCGAGCCGTCCACAGTGTACAGATACAGACCAAAGGGAATAACATTTAGTGCAAGGCAAAGTCCAGTAAAGTCCGATTAAAGATAGCCCTAGAGTCAATGATGGGAGGTCAGGACCGCTCTCTAGTTGGTCAGAGGATGGTTCAGTTGCCTGATAACAGCCGGGAAGAAACTGTCCCTGAATCTGGGGGTGTGCTTATCACCTATCTGTCTCACCTGGAGGCCTTCCCCTCCATCATGGTTTAACACTCTGGACAGAGCACTTGTTATTTGGGCTGTGATAGACCTTGTTCACTCTTGTCAGTGGGGTGATTTGGAAAAGCCACAGACAGGTGGCAGGAATAAAGCTGTTCGTGATGAAACACGCGCGGAGCTTTGATTATAATGAAGAACTTCAGCCAGAATACCGCAATGTAACTTTGCAATTGTCAATAAACTCTGTGGACGAGTGGCCGAGACATTTCTGTCACCCTTTTGCTGTTCATTTTTAAGAGACATTAACTATGTATAAATGTTACAACCTTCACATTTCAAATGTCAACAAATCAAACATGAGAACAAAGAGGACCGGCAGATGCTTTTCGTCATCTATGGAGCGAAGGAACTTTTTTCACACAGAGAGTGGTGAATCTGTGGAATTCTCTGCCACAGAAGGTAGTTGAGGCCACACAGTTCATTGGCTATATTTAAGAGAGAGTTAGATGTGGCCCTTGTGGCTAAAGGGATCAGGGGGTATGGAGAGAAGGCAGGTACAGGATACTGAGTTGGATGATCAGCCATGATCATATTGAATGGCGGTGCAGGCTCGAAGGGCCGAATGGCCTACTCCTACACCTATTGTCTAAGTTTCTATGGCCTGCTGTTGGAGGAGAGGTTGAAAAGAGTGGAGCAATTGTAAGGAGGGATTGCAGATCCACTCTGTCCTGGGCCCAGCATGCAGGGACTCACCTGCCTGGCCTGGGACCAGCATGCAGGGACTCACCTGGCCTGTCCTGGGCCCAGCATGCAGGGACTCACCTGGCCTGGCCTGGGACCAGCATGCAGGGACTCACCTGGCCTGTCCTGGGCCCAGCATGCAGGGACTCACCTGGCCTGTCCTGGGCCCAGCATGCAGGGACTCACCTGGCCTGTCCTGGGACCAGCATGCAGGGACTCACCTGGCCTGGCCTGGGACCAGCATGCAGGAACTCACCTGGCCTGGCCTGGGACCAGCATGCAGGGACTCACCTGGCCTGGCCTGGGCCAGACCTTGGGTCTTCTCCTTGGTTCAGGAGCACATTGTTTCCTTCTTACAAGTCTGTCAGATTAAGAATGAGTTGCTTCACGTACAGCACAGGCGTTGTGAGCCGAAGGGCCTGTTTCCATGCTGCACTGTTCTAGTCTCTGTAGTCCACATGCAAGTGGTTTAACCCCATTGGGTTTCCAGAAGATTTAAAACTGGGACATTTTACAACAAGGTCTCACCTGGGTGTTTTTTCCGGTGACTCAGTTCCTTCAGTTTTTGCAGCTCTGAAAAAAAGCATTTAGACTTTAGATTCCACGTCAAAGGATTCATCTGTTATTTGACGGGAATGGAGAAATAGTTTACCTTCGTTAGTTAAAGTGTGACTGGAGGAAAGTCCATCAGTACCAGTCACTTGCACGCTGTACATGCCCAGGTCAGCATCCCCTGGGTCAACGAGGATGAGCTTACACCTGGAGAGAGGGAGAGAGAGACAGTGAGAGAGAGGGAGAGAGAGAGAGAGAGAGAGAGTGAGAGGGAGAGTTCTATGTTTCTAAAACAATAACTGTTTCAGGACTGGACGAGGGTTGGTCAAGATTATAAATAATGATCTCCTTTTCTTTTTTATTTTATTTTCTTTTCACTATTTTCTCTCTCAACTTTCTTCATTTCCTCGTTTTCTTTCTTCACACACTATATATTTCATATCTTTCTATCCTTTACTATCTAACTTCTTTTTCTTATTCTCATCTTTTTTCAATGTAACAAAAAAAAAAGAAGTTGTACATAAAATGTATTATGAAAATATATATTAGGCACTTTGGTGCCATATGACTGTACTTACTTCTAATAAATTAAAATATTAAAAAAAAAAAAAATAAAGATTTAGGTCGGCACGGTGGCACAGCGGTAGGTCACTGCCTTACAGCACCAGGGACCCAGGTTCGATCCTGACTGCGGGTGCTGTCGCTATGGAGTTTGTAACCTCCATCCCCCCACCCCCTCCCCCATCCCCCGCCACTCTCTCCCCCTCCCCTCCCTCACCTGGCTGCTGCCTGCCAATCAACCCATCCTCACCTGGATCCACCTACTGCTTGCCTCACCTCTCTTCCTTTCTCTGTCAGCCTGAAGACTTGCCCCACAGATGCCGCCTGACCCACTGATTCCCTCCAGCACGTTGTATTTTAGCTCAGGATTTCCGCATCTGCAGTCTCATGTCTGTAACTGCGCAGACCCTGTGGGCTTTAATCGCAACACCTTCAAGAAGATTTTGTGCCTCCTGTTATTTATCTCCAACTATTGGATTGTTTAAGGCGGAAAGTCTCAGGAACAGCTTCTTCCCCTCTGTATATCATCGGGCTTCTGAACAGCCTACGGTACATAAGCTCGGGTGCTGTCTGATTCACCTCTACCCCATTGCGGACGTTGGCCTTTGTCCCTGGAACTGGTGCTGATGCTACAATGCTGAGAACTATATCCTGCACTCTGTATCTTCCCCTTTGGAATTCATTGCCACAGACAGCTGTGGAGGCCACAAGTCAATGGATATTTTTAAGGCGGAGATAGATAGATTTTTGATTAGTGCGGGTGTCAGGGGTTATGGAGAGAAGGCAGGAGAATGGGAGAGATAGATCAGCCAAGATTGAATGGCGGAGTAGACTTGATGGGCCAAATGGCCTGATTCTGCTCCTATCACTTGTGACCATGAACTTTGCTCTGCTGGTATTATCTGAGTCTGAACTGATTATATTTATGTGTAGTTTTACCTGATCTGATTGGATAGCAAGCAAGACAAAGCTTTTCCCTGTATCTCGGGCAAATGACGGTAAGAAAAATAAACATAGAAACTTAGAAATTAGGTGCAGGAGTAGGCCATTCGGCCCTTCGAGCCTGCACCGCCATTCAATATGATCATGGCTGATCATCCAACTCAGTTTCCCGTACCTGCCTTCTCTCCATACCCTCTGATCCCCTTAGCCACAAGGGCCACATCTAACTCCCTCTTAAATATAGCCAATGAACTGGCCTCAACTACCCTCTGTGACAGAGAGTTCCAGAGATTCACCACTCTCTGTGTGAAAAAAGTTCTCCTCATCTCCGTTTTAAAGGATTTCCCCCTTATCCTTAAGCTGTGACCCCTTGTTCTGGACTTCACCAACATCGGGAACAATCTTCCTGCATCTAGCCTGTCCAACCCCTTAAGAATTTTGTAAGTTTCTATAAGATCCCCTCTCAATCTTCTAAATTCTAGAGAATATAAACCAAGTCTATCCAGTCTTTCTTCATAAGACTGTCCTGACATCCCAGGAATCAGTCTGGTGAACCTTCTCTGCACTCCCTCTATGGCAATAATGTCTTTCCTCAGATTTGGAGACCAAAACTGTAGGCAATACTCCAGGTGTGGTCTCACCAAGACCCTGTACAACTGCAGTAGAACCTCCCTGCTCCTATACTCAAATCCTTTTGCTATGAATCAAACCTATCAACGTTGTCGTGTTTGGACACCTACACGTCTCCTGCCGTCTCAACCCGCACTCTTTCAGGAGTTGCGATATCCTGCTCGTCCTTGGACCAAATGAACTCTGATGTGTCCGTGACCTCAGGGCACTGGAAAACCAGGAACACATTGCCGTCCTCATCCACGCCAGTCCCCACCTCCGTGGTCCCTGCGGAGAAACAGAGGGTCGCCGATGTTGGCATTAGCAGAGTTCCTGGCCTTGCTGGGCAGTCACAAACAACCCACTAGATGTTTGAAGTCAGGGTGGGCACGGCTAGGGGTCACACACAGCAGTGTAATGGCCAAACCTGGTCTGGTTAAAGCACAAACAGGGTCTGACGGCAGGGACGGAACACCAGCCCCCGCCGAGTTCAACGCACACACTCGGAAAATGTACGTCTTGCCTTCGTCCAAGGGAGAAACCTTCAGGGGATGAAAGAGAAAAACAATTCACTCTAACAGTCCATGGAGGCAAACCAGGAATGATGACAGAAGCCTCTGTGTGGCCATCCCTGGAAGTGACAGCATGATGCACTCTGTGACGTGTCGGGCAATAATTCTGTCAACGTGTTGGACAATGACAGAAGCCACCAGCGAGCTACATCATGTGACACACGAGCAAACGAGGCAAACCAAATGTCCCGCAACGTCCTGGTTCAGGAATAGCTCCTTCCCCACAGCCATCAGGCCTTTGAACTCAACTCAAACAAAATTTAGAAGATTGAGAGGGGATCTTAAAGAAACTTACAAAATTCTTAAGGGGTTGGACAGGCTAGATGCAGGAAGATTGTTCCCGATGTTAGGGAAGTCCAGGACAAGGGGTCACAGCTTAAGGATAAAGGGGAAATCCTTTAAAACCGAGATGAGAAGAACTTTTTTCACGCAGAGAGTGGTGAATCTCTGGAACTCTCTGCCACAGAGGGTAGTTGAGGCCAGTTCATTGGCTATATTTAAGAGGGAGTTGGATGTGGCCCTTGTGGCTAAGGGGATCAGGGGGTATGGAGAGAAGGCAGGTACGGGATACTGAGTTGGATGATCAGCCATGATCATATTGAATGGTGGTGCAGGCTCGAAGGGCCGAATGGCCTACTCCTGCACCTAATTTCTATGTTTCTATGTTTCTAAAACTCTGAACATTAATCGCCCATTATCTATTTATTTGCACTTTATCTATTTATTTATTGATGTGTGTATATATTTATATCATGGTATATGGACACACTGATCTGTTCTGTATTCACGCCTACTATGCTCTGTTGTGCTGAAGCAAAGCAAGAATTTCATTGTCCTATCTGGGACACATGACAATAAACTCTCTTGAATGTTGAAATATATTAAATACTGGAGACCTATCCAACATCAATAGGGGCAATGTTTAAAGGGGGATGTGTGGGGCAGGTTTTGTTCACAGAGGGTGGTGGAGTCAGATGTGACCATGGGGTTGAAGAAGCTCATTGATATGCAGGGAATGGAGGGGAATGGACCATGTGCAGGCAGAGATGATCTTGGCATCGTGTTCAGCACAGACATTGTGGGCCGAAGGGACTGTTCCTGTACTGCTCTGTGCTCTATGTTCTGTGTTCCATGATCTGACAGCACAGAGACAGATCCTGCAGCTCAGCCCATCTTGAGATGATGCCCCATCCAAGCTAGTCCCATTTGCCTGCATTTAATCCAAATCCCTCTGTCTGTCCTATCCAATAAAGTCACCGCTCAGCCTTCTACGCTTCTTGAGGGGTTGGACAGGCTAGATGCAGGAAGATTGTTCCCGATGTTAGGGAAGTCCAGGACAAGGGGTCACAGCTTAAGGATAAAGGGGAAATCCTTTAAAACCGAGATGAGAAGAACTTTTTTCACGCAGAGAGTGGTGAATCTCTGGAACTCTCTGCCACAGAGGGTAGTTGAGGCCAGTTCATTGGCTATATTTAAGAGGGAGTTAGATGTGCCCTTGTGGCTAAGGGGATCAGGGGGTATGGAGAGAAGGCAGGTACGGGATACTGAGTTGGATGATCAGCCATGATCATATTGAATGGCGGTGCAGGCTCGAAGGGCCGAATGGCCTACTCCTGCACCTAATTTCTATGTTTCTATGTTTCTAAAGACACAAAGTGCCAGCCTACCCAACCCCTCCCTATAACTCACGCCCACAACAAGTGTGAAAACAAACGCACACCTCCAGATTCAGGGACAGTTTCTTCCCGGCTGTTATCGGGCAACTGAACCAAGGTCTCATCAACTAGAGCGGTCCTGACCTCCCATCTACCTCATTGGAGACCATCGGACTATCTTTGATGGAACTTTACTGGACTTTATCTTGCAAGAAGCATTATTCCCTTTATCCTGTATCTGTACACTGTGGACGGCTCGATTGTAATCATGTATTGTCTTTCCGCTGACTGGTTAGCACGCAACAAAAGCTTTTCACTATAAAGACAATAAACTCAGCTAAAGTCCAGGTAACATCCTGGTGAATCTCTTTACCTGCTCTTTCCAACTTCATATTTTAATGTATGAATAACTCTGCTCCCTTGCCCAAGAGACAGTGACTGATCTTAGCCGCCCACCTCTCCATTATGGAGGGGTCTCTGGGAGAGAGTGCTCCCTTACAGTGTGAGGGTCCGTGGAGGAGACACTCTAAATCACTGGCCGT
Source organism: Leucoraja erinaceus (assembly GCF_028641065.1). Taxonomy (NCBI): domain Eukaryota; kingdom Metazoa; phylum Chordata; class Chondrichthyes; order Rajiformes; family Rajidae; genus Leucoraja; species Leucoraja erinaceus. The sequence continues at coordinate 32,027,743 of NC_073402.1, read as the reverse complement.
AGCCTACTTTGCTCAGGGTGAAGTTTGGGCTGGAACTGATGAACATTTCACAAACCCTGGGGAGAAGGAATGGGTGAGGTTTCGGGTCGAGATACGTCTTCAGACCTGGAGGCGCAGTTTTTTAAATAAAATGGTGTGTGATAATGTCTGTCTGTGGAATTCTCTGCCTCAGAGGGCGGTGGAGGCTGGTTCTCTGGATACTTTCAAGAGAGAGCTAGATAGGGCTCTTAAAGATAGCGGAGTCAGGGGATATGGGGAGAAGGCAGGAACGGGGTACTGATTGGGGATGATCAGCCATGATCACATTGAATGGCGGTGCTGGCTCGAAGGGCCGAATGGCCTCTACTCCTACACCTATTGTCTATTGTCTATATTAAGGTCTAGTGCTCGTCTGTGGGGTCGTGGTCCAAGGACAAGTAGGAGGAGGTGGTTTTTTGTCTGAGGAAGGGTCTCGACCCGAAACGTCACCCATTCCTTCTCTCCAGAGACGCTGCCTGTCCCGCTGAGTTACTCCAGCATTTTGTGTCTGTCTTCAGTGTAAACCAACATCCGCAGCTTTTACAAACCCTCAAGTGTGTGCTGGGTGTTGGCTTTTCATTGATGGCTCTCCACTCTCCTCCCTCCGTCTCGCACAGCTCCAGCAGGTAGCCGGTCACTTCATCCTTCCCAGTGTAGAGGGGGGGCTGCCAGTGAAGGTGCAGCGAGCTGCTGCGGACTTCTGTACACTCCAGGTGGAAGGGCGGCCCTGTGGAGGCAACACACAGGTAACGTCACAGGTAACGTCACAGGTAACGTCACAGGTAAATCACCAGGACAGATGCGGGCGCAGGCACGGTGCACAGGTACACGGGTACACAGGTACACAGGTACACAGGTACACAGGTACACAGGTACACAGGTACACAGGTACACAGGTACACAGGTACACAGGTACACAGGTACACAGATACACAGGTACACAGGTACACAGATACACAGATACACAGGTACACAGATACACAGGTACACAGGTACACAGGTACACAGGTACACAGGTACACAGGTACACAGGTACACAGATACACAGGTACACAGGTACACAGGTACACAGATACACAGGTACACAGGTACACAGGTACACAGGTACACAGGTACACAGGTACACAGATACACAGGTACACAGATACACAGGTACACATACACAGGTACACAGGTACACAGGTACACAGATACACAGGTACACAGATACACAGATACACAGATACACAGGTACACAGATACACAGGTACACAGATACACAGATACACAGGTACACAGATACACAGATACACAGATACACAGATAGCAGGTACACAGATACGCAGGTACACAGATACACAGGTACACATACACAGATACACAGGTACACAGGTACACAGGTACACAGGTACACAGATACACAGATACACAGGTACACAGGTACACAGGTACAGGTACACAGAGCGGGAAAGAAAGTAAAAAAGTCTGTCAAATGATCAGAGCCACAGATAGGGTAGACAGTCAGAACCATTTCCCCAGGGTGGAAATGTCAAAGACTAGAGGACTTGGCTTTAAGGTGAGGTGGGCAAAATTGAAGGTTAATATGCGGGGCAAGTTGTTTTACACAGAGGGTGGTGGGTGCCTGGAACTTGCTGCCAGGGGTGGGGGGTGGAGGCAGATACGATAGTGGTGTTGAAGGGGTTTTTAGACCGGCACATGGACTGAGCTGGACTGTTCTATGTCATCAGAAGATCCACTTATTTACAGGCAATATCCAATTATGAAACAGTTGAACCTGTCAGACATCACAAGGCATTTCAGGAGAAGGTTAGTTAAAAACATTACGTATAAACATTCACACTAACCCACCCCGGGCTGGTGAACTGCTGGCCACAGGTTAGTTGAGTGATATAGCAGGGAAACAGGTGCTGACCACTGAGTCTACACTGACCAGTGATCCCCACACACTAACACCATCCTGCACACACTAGGGACAATTTACAATTAACCTACAAACCTGCATGTGTTAGTGTGTGGGAGGAAACCGGAGCACCCGGAGGAAACCCACGCGGTCACAGGGAGAACGTGCAGACTCCGTACAGACAGCGCCCGTAGTCAGGATCGAACCCGGGGTGTCTGGCCCAAGTTTTGAAAGCATTTGTCAATAAAATTCCAGATAGAGTCCCTACCTGCCACGCTCATTCCACACCTGTGGGGTTGGGTCTACAATCGATGGGCAGGGCACTCACCTGGTTCAGGTGTGGTCCACTGCTCACATTTAAACTGATCGCTGACGGCCGAGGAAGGGCCGACCCCAGCCCAGTTCATGGCAAAGACACGGAACTCGTAGAAACGGCCCTCGGTTAGATTCCCCATCTACAGAGGAGAGAAATGTCAGATACAGAGAGTCACAGTGTGGAAACAGGCCCTTCAGCCCAACCTACCCACACCGACCAACATGTCCCAGCTACACTAGTCCTGCCTACTTGCGTTTGGCCCATATCCCTCTAAACCTATATTATCCATGTACCTGTCTAACTGTTTCTTACACGTTGCGATAGTCCCTGCCTCAACTACCTCCTCCTACGACCTAATCCTGTATCGTCTTTTCGCTGACTGGTTAGCACGCAACAAAAGCTTTTCACTGTACCTCTGTACACGTGACAATAAACTAAACTCCAGCAGCTCGTTCCATACACCCACCACCCTTTGTGTGAAAAAGTTACCCCTCAGATTCCTATTAAATCTTTCCCTCCTCACCTTGCTACAGACGGCTGTGGAGGCCAAGTCAGTGGACATTTTTAAGGCAGAGATAGATAGATAGATTCTTGATTAGTACGGGTGGCAGGAGTTATGGGGAGAAGGCAGGAGAATGGGGTTAAGAGGGAGAGACAGATCAGCCATGATTGAATGGCGGAGTAGACGTGATGGGCCGAATGGCCTATTTCTACTATCGCTTATGATCCTGTGACTTACAGTATGATCTTATGAGATGATGTGTGAGCCTGCCTTACCTTATAGACTCTGGCCGTGATGGGTTTAATATTCACTTCATGCCACTCAGCTACTGCAGCATCGCAACAATCCAGGTAATAGCCCAGGATATCCGGGCCCATCGGGAATTTGGGCTTATTCCAGGCAATCACCATCTCCCTCTTTCCTGAACTCAGTAGCGTCAGTCCGTAGGGAGCGGATGGAAGGGCTGGAGAGGAAAATGCATCATAGAAACATAGAAACATAGACAATAGGTGCAGGAGTAGAGGCCATTCGGCCCTTCGAGCCTGCACCATTTCGCCATTCAATATGATCATGGCTGATCATCCAACTCAGTATCCTGTACCAGCCTTCTCTCCATACCCCCTGATCCCTTTAGCCACAAGGGCCACATCTAACTCCCTCTTAAATATAGCTACACAAAGTTATCAGGATAACTTTTCTAAACCCTTCTTTACAGAGTTGATGTGGACAAGCTTTTCCCTTTGAGAATAGGGAAGATTCAAACAAGAGGACATGACTTCAGAATTAAGGGACAGAAGTTTAGGGGTAACATGAGGGGGAACTTCTTTACTCAGAGAGTGGTAGCGGTGTGGAATGAGCTTCCAGTGGAAGTGGTGGAGGCAGGTTCGTTGGTATCATTTAAAAATAAATTGGATAGGCATATGGATGAGAAGGGAATGGAGGGTTATGGTATGAGTGCAGGCAGGTGGGACTAAAGGGAAAAAAAAGTTGTTCAGCACGGACTTGTAGGGCCGAGATGGCCTGTTTCCGTGCTGTAATTGTTATATGGTTATATGGTTTATATGGTTATAAACCCAAGGAATAGATCGGGTAGATGCACCGAGTCTTTTGCCAGAGTTGAGGAATTGACACCCAGAGGACATGGGTTTAAGGAGAGGTGGGTGGGGGAAGATGTGGGTGGAAGGGGGACTAGGGGGATGGGAAAGAGGGGGGGATATAAGGGGAATGGGGAACTCGGGGATGGTGATGAGTGGACACAGCCAGAATGGAACCCGGGTCTCTGGCGCTGTGAGGCAGCAACTCTACCGCTGCGCCACCGTGCCACACATTTGCTTTCTCGCTGCCCCTATAGGCTTCACAAAGCAGAGTCCATGTTCAGCCTGTAACCTGCATTGTAGCATGCTGCTTGTGTTTAGTGTTATAACATGACTTGGTCTACAAGGGTCCCAAAACACAAAGTGCTGGAAGAACTCAGCGGGTCAGACAGCATCTGTGGGAGGAAATAGGCAGATGGATGCAAAATGCTGGAGTAACTCAGCGGGACGGGCTGAGGAACGGGTGACATTTCGAGTCGAGACCCTTCTTCAGATTGGGCAGCTGTTGATTTGGGTCGGGACACCTCAGTCTCAAGTAGTCTGGAGAAGGGCCCCGACGTGAAATGTCATCAGTCCATTCCCTAAACAGATGCTGCCTGACCCGCTGAGTTCCTCTCGCACTTTGTAGTTTTGCTCAGTAATTTACACATTCAGTAACATTTGCAGGAACGGGGTACTGATTGGGGATGATCAGCCATGATCACATTGAATGGCGGTGCTGGCTCGAAGGGCTGAATGGCCTCTACTCCTGCACCTATTGTCTATTGTCTCTGGATAGAATCGCATTGCGGATAATTCAGAGTCTTGGATCGCCGAAGGTAGACACAAAATGCTGGAGTAACTCAGCGGGACAGGCAACATCTCCGGAGAGAAGGAGAGGGTGACCCTTCTTCCGACACGGAGCTCCTGCATGCATACATTGTTCCATCTTGCGGCAGTAATATCCAACACTGACAGACCATTGATGTTGTACTCACAGATGCTGTTGTCGACAATGATCGGTGTGGATTCCACCGAGTAGTCGCTGAGACCAGCGGGGCTGACGGACTTCACACGGAACACGTATTCCTTCCGTGGACTGAGGCCGTGAACGGTGAATCTAGCAGAGGACACACGTGTGTCATGAGTCTCCCCAGCCTCTTACACGCACAGAATCACTTGCCCAGAGTAGATTCATAGAAACATAGAAACATAGAAATTAGGTGCAGGAGTAGAGGCCATTCGGCCCTTCGAGCCTGCACCGCCATTCAATATGATCATGGCTGATCATCCAACTCAGTATCCCGTACCTGCCTTCTCTCCATACCCCCTGATCCCCTTGGCCACAAGGGCCACATCTAACTCCCTCTTAAATATAGCCAATGAACTGTGGCCTCAACTACCCTCTGTGGCAGAGAATTCCAGAGATTCACCACTCTCTGTGTGAAAAAAGTTCTCCTCATCTCGGTTTTAAAGGATTTCCCCCTTATCCTTAAGCTGTGACCCCTTGTCCTGGACTTCCCCAACATCAGGAACAATCTTCCTGCATCTAGCCTGTCCAACCCCTTAAGAATTTTTAAAGTTTCTATAAGATCCCCTCTCAATCTCCTAAATTCTAGAGAGTATAAACCAAGTCTATCCAGTCTTTCTTCATAAGACAGTCCTGACATCCCAGGAATCAGTCTGGTGAACCTTCTCTGCACTCCCTCTATTCACCATGTTAAATCCCGGGATGGTGGGACTGGCATTTGATGAAAGAATGGCTCATTCTGGACTTACAAGGATGAGAGGATATCTTATAGAAACATATACAGTTGTTAATGGGTTGGACAGGCTAGATGCAGGAAAAATGTTCCCCATGTTGGGGGAGTCCAGAACCAGGGGTCACAGTTTAAGAATAAGGGGTCGGCCATTTATGACTGAGATGAGGAAAAACATTTTCACGTCAGAGAGTTGTGAATCTGTGGAATTCTCTGCCACAGACGGCAGTGGAGGCCGATTCACTGGATGTTTTCAAGAGAACGTTACATTTAGCTAACGGAATTAAGGGATATGGGGAGAAAGCAGGAACGTGGTACTGATTCTGGAGCCATGGTCATTTGAGTAGCAGTGCTATCTCGAAGGGCCGAATGGCCTACTCCTGCACCTATTTTCTATGAGAACCACAGGACATGGGTTCAAGGTGAGTGGGGGGGGGGGGGGGGGGTGATTTAATACAATAGACAATAGACAATAGGTGCAGGAGTAGGCCATCCCCCAACTGATCCGCAATTCCGTGTCCCTCACCATCTTCCAGTCCCGCCTCAAGACCCATCTCTTCACCTCTGCCTATCCTTAGCCCCACGTCCCCCTCCCTTTTCATCTGTGCATTAATTGCCTCATATTGTGTTTTGTATTGAATTCTGTCTTTACTTTGTGTACTAGTTATGTCTCTACTATTTATTTCATTCCCCTTACATGTTTTTCCTCTACCTGCTAAATTTTTGTACGGTGTCCTTGAGACTCTTGAAAGGCGCCCATAAATAAAATGTATTATTATTATTATTATTCGGCCCATCAGGCCAGCGCCGCCATTCAATATGATCATGGCTGATCATCCAGAATCAGTACCCCGTTCCTACGAATCTGAGGGGTAACATTTTGGTGGTGAGTGTATTTAGTTCATATGAATCAATATAGTCAATGGAAAGTTTGGATTCAACTGTAAATTTTCAGGTAAGAAAAAAGGAGCAGGTGTAGGCCACTCGGCCCCTCCAGCCTATCCCGCCATTCACTCTAATCATGGTAGCCCTGCCACATGTCACATCTCCTCCTGTTCCAGTTCCCAACCCTTAACAATATCTCCATCTCCTCCTTAAATGATCAAACCTTCACTGGCCAGTGATTCACCACCGTCTGCAAGAAAAGGTTTGGATAGGTAAAAGGTCTAGAGGGAGAGGGGCCAAATGTGGGCAGATGGGCATCTTAGTGGACATGGACGAGTGGGGCTAAAGGGCGGCTTGTGTGACTTTAGTCTAGTTTGGTTTAGTTTAGAGATACAGTGCAGAAACAGGCCCTTCAGCCCACCGAGTCTGTGCCGACCAGCGATCCCCGCACACTAACGCAACCCTACACACACTTGGAACAATTTATTTTTACACCTACGCCAAGCCTGTACGTCTTTGGAGTGTGGGAGGAAACCGAAGATCTCGGTGGCGGGGAGAACGTGCAAACTCCACACAGACAGCACCTGTAGTCGGGATTGAACCTGGGTCTCCCTATCTGCTTCCACTACCTGCAACCTCCGGGAACCGCAGGGAAACCTTGGGTGGGGCGCAAAGTCTCCGGAGGGTTTCCGTTCAGGATTCCTTAGTGGGACAGGGGCAGTAACTCTACCGCTGTGTCACCGTGTGCTGCCCTATGACCCAACGACAACAAGAAACCCCACAACCCCTGTGTTTTTAATGACGGCCCCCTAATCTTGCTCCATCACCCATTCACCCGAGACTGACCCACTTCTCCAGATCGATCTCGTCACGCACCCTTAAGAAAACCTGGTGTGCTTCAATCGGACCAGCCTCATTGTTCTCAACTCCCAGAACACACGTCTAACGGCCGGACCCGGTCACCATGAAACACTCTCCATCCATTTTTATAACAAGAGTAGTCAAGTATAGGAGCAAAGAGGTCTTTCTGCAGTTGTACAGAGCCCTCGTGAGACCACACCTGGAGTATTGTGTGCAGTTTTGGCCTGTAAAAAAAAAAAAATGTTCGGCACGGACTTGTAGGGCCGAGATGGCCTGTTTCCGTGCTGTAATTGTTATATGGTTATATGGTTATCCACTGATTCTATACTCCCATTGATTATACAGGTCAGTCACGGTGGCGCAGCGGTAGAGTTGCTGCCTTACAGCGCTCATAGCGCCAGAGACTCTGGTTCGATCCCGACTATGGGTGCTGTCTGTATAGAAACATAGAAACATAGAAATTAGGTGCAGGAGTAGAGGCCATTCGGTCCTTCGAGCCTGCACCGCCATTCAATATGAGTATGGCTGATCATCCAACTCAGTTTCCCGTACCTGCCTTCTCTCCATACCCCCTGATCCCTTTAGCCATAAGGGCCACATCTAACTCCCTCTTAAATATAGCCAATGAACTGTGTGGCCTCAACTACCCTCTGTGGCAGAGAATTCCACAGATTCACCACTCTCTGTGTGAAAAATGTTTTCCTCATCTCGGTCCTAAAAGATTTCCCCCTTATCCTTAAACTGTGGCCCCTTGTTCTGGATTTCCCCAACATCGGGAACAATCTTCCTGCATCTAGCCTGTCCAACCCCTTAAGAATTTTGTAAGTTTCTATAAGATCCCCCCTCAATCTTCTAAATTCTAGCGAGTACAAGCCGAGTCTACCCAGTCTTTCTTCATATGACAGTCCTGACATCCCAGGAATCAGTCTGGTGAACCGTCTCTGCACTCCCTCTATGGCAAGAATGTCCTTCCTCAGATTAGGAGACCAGAACTGTACGCAATACTCCAGGTGTGGTAAACATGTGGTGAACAGTTGAGGTATGCAGTTTGTACGTTCACCCTGTGACCTATGTGGGTTTTCTATGCGATCTCCAGCTCCTCACACACTCCAAAGGTGTACAGGTTTGTAGGTTTGCTTGATAAATGTAAATATAAAATAAAATTGTCCAGTATAAAATTGTCCCGTGCTGAGTGATGCTGGACTACATCTAGATCGAGGTCTAGGTCCGGTTTTATTCGAGTTAAATGCAATCCTGACCTGTTTGTATTGACTGGTTTATTGTTGCAGATTTCCCAGTTGTTGGTCCCAACTTGGCAAGCGTAAATGTAGAAACCAATCAGTTCGTTTTCATCTTCAGGCCCTTCCCACTGGAGCTGCACAGACGTCCTGGAGTCACGGAGAGGTACAACGTTGCTTGGACAGCAGGGGGCGGCTGTGGGGCAGACACAGACTCGGGTTAGTTTATTGTCACGTGTACCGAGGTACCGTGAAAAGCTTTTGTTGCGGGCTAACCAGTCAGCAGAATGGATAGATACACGATAAGGGAATAACGTTTAGTGCAAGGTAACGTCTGTGGAATTCTCTGCCTCAGAGGGCGGTGGAGGCAGGTTCTCTGGATGCTTTCACGATAGGGCTCTTAAAGATAGCGGAGGCAGGGGATATGGGGAGAAGGCAGGAACGGGGTACTGATTGGGGATGATCAGCCATGATCACATTGAATGGCGGTGCTGGCTCGAAGGGCCAAATGGCCTACTCCAGCACTCTGTGAAACGCCACCTATCCATGTGTCTGAGTTACTCCAGCATTTTGTGTCTATCTTTGGTTTAAACCAGCATCTGCAGTTCCTTCCTACACAACTGATGGTGGAGGCAGTCGTGTGATGTTACCTGGTATCTGTCCAAATGGGATGCCCTGGGAAGGTGCTGATGGCTGACTGATTCCGTATTTGTTGACAGATTTCACTCGGAAGGTGTACACCTTCCCCTTGTCCAGCTCAGTCACTGCAAACCTTGGGCAGCTGACGGTAATTCCCATGCTCGCTTGCTGCCAGCTCTCACTGCCGACCACACTCTGCAGGGGAACAGAACGGAAACACTCAACGTGAATTGTGGTTAGTTATTTACGTACAGAACCGTTTGTACAGATAATATACTTCAGCACACAATAAAATGCTGGCGGATGTCACAATCAGGAACTGCAGGTGTTGGTTGATACCAAAGAAACACACCAACATCATGAATGATTCACACCACCCTGGCCATGCTCTCATTTCACTGATACCATCGGAAGTTAGAAACTTATTTAAAATTAAATATTAACTAACTATATTGAAATCCTGGTCCAGGATTCAGTTGGCACTCAGGATTTAAGATTAGATTAGATTAGATTAGATTAGATTTGTTTATTGTCATTCAGACCTTTCGGTCTGAACGAAATTTTGTTTCCCTGCAGTCATACATATAATTAAAAAAATGACAAAAACACACAATCAACACAAATTTAACATCCACCACAGTGAGTTCACCAAACACGTCCTCACTGTGGTGGAAGGCAAAATCTTAAAGTCTCTGGCTCTTCCCTCTTTGTTCTCCCTCTGCGCCGAGGCGACGGTTCAAACACCGCGGGTGGTCGCTGCCTCCGCTACAGCTCCAGGACCGAGCCAGGTCTCCGCTGTTGCCGCCGCCGCCACAGCTTCGTTGCCGCCAGCCCCGCCATTAGGCCTCGGCGCAGACGGAGACGGGGGATACAACCGAAGAAAAAGTCGCATCCCCCGAAGAAAGAGGCCAAAGCATTGTTTTTCCCACCCCACCCACATACATACACAACTTAATAAAACAAAATTAACTAAAACATGACAAGGAACAAAACGAAAGAAAAAAAACAGACGGACTGCAGGTGGGCCGCAGCTGTTAAGCCAGCGCCGCCATCTTGAATATATGCCAACAAGAGGCAGAAATATTCATGTAACGAAAAACACATAAGGTGCTGGAGTAACTCAGCGGGTCAGGCAGCATCTGTGGAGAACATGGATAGGTGACGTTTCACAGAGTGCTGGAGTAACTCAGCGGGACAGGCAGCATCTGTGGAGAACATGGATAGGTGACGTTTCACACAGTGCTGGAGTAACTCAGTGGGTCAGGCAGCATCTGTGGAGAACATGGATAGGTGACGTTTCACAGAGTGCTGGAGTAACTCAGCGGGTGCAGCAGCATCTGTGGAGCTAAGGAAATAGGCAACGTTTCGGGCGGAAACCCGTAAGGGTTTCGGCCCGAAACGTTGCCTATTTCCAGAAGGATTTCGGCCCGAAAAGTTGCCTATTTCCTTAGCTCCATAGATGCTGCTGCATCATAACTCAGCGGGTCAGGCAGCATCTGTGGAGAACATGGATAGGTATTTGCTGGAATTTAGAAGGATGGAAGGGGATCTAATAGAAACATATAAAATTCTTCAGGGATTGGACAGGCTAGATGCACAAAAACATTTCCCCATGTTGGGGCGAGTCCAGAACCAGGGTCACAGTCTTAGAATAAAGGGTCGGTCATTTAGTACTGAGATGAGGAAAAACTTTTTCACCCAGAGAGTTGTGAATGTGTGGAATTCTCTGCCACAGAAGGCAGTGGAGGCCAATTCACTGGATGTTTTCAAGAGAGAGTTAGATTTAGCTCTTAGGGCTAACGGAATCACGGGATATGGGGAGAAATCAGGAACGGGGTACTGATTGTGGATGATCAGCCATGATCATATTGAATGGCGGTGCGGTGCAGGCTCGAAGGGCCGAATGGCCTCCTCCTGCATCTATCGTCTATGTTTTCTGTTTCTATATATTTTTCCCTCTTGACCCCATTCTCCTGCCTCCTCCCCATAACCCCTGACCCCCCGTACTAATGTCCACCTTTTCCACGCAGTAGGTGAGGGGCTCACGTCCTCGAGGGTCCGGCTCATTCCAGCCAAGGGCAGCGAACGTCTGTCCCACCTCAGTCACTCGGAGCTGGGTCGGAGGGAACGGGACGCGAACATTTCCTGGAAAACACCAGCGGTAGTTTAGTTTAGTTTAGATACAGCGTGGAAACAGGCCCTTCGGCCCATCGAGTCCATGCTGACCATCGATCCCCGCACACTAGTTTAGTGTAGAGATACAGCGTGCTGACCCACGACCATCTGTTCACACTAGATCTACCTTATCCCACTTTCCCACCCACTCCCTACACTCTAGGGACAACTTATAGACGGTGATTAACCTACAAACCTGCACGTCTTTGGGATGTGGGATGAGACTGGATCACCTGGAGGAAACCCACTCGGACCGCACCCGAAGTCAGGATTGAACCAAGGTTGAGTTTAGTTTGGACCTTCGAGATAAACAGACCCTTCGGCCCGTTGAGTTGGTGCCGACCAGCGATCCCCGCACACTCGCACTGTCCTACACACACCTGGGACAACTCATAATTTTTACCGAGCCAATTAACCTACAAACTGCACGTCTTTGGATGTTTGGAGGAAACCGGAGCAAACCCACACGTGCAAACTCCACACAGACAGCACCCGAGGTCAGGATGGAACCCGGGTCTCTGGGGCTGTGAGGCAGCGGCACTACCCGCTGCACAACTGTGCCGCTCAGCTCTCTGTCCCCACACCCCTTGTAACGGGCAACATTCACACGGTTACACGGACACCTGTACTCCAGCTCACCTTCAAGCTCGTCTTTGGTCACCACGATCTCACCCCGATCCGTCCATATCCCTGCCCGCGGCAAAGGAGACACAGATTAATCACCGCACGCCCAGTACAATGTATAATGCAGCAGAATAAGGCCATTCGGCCCATCAACCAGAGGGGTGGGGGGAGGGGTGGGGCGAGGGGGGGAGGGGGGAGGGTGGGGGAGAGGGTGGGGGAGGGGTGGGGGCGAGGGGGTGAGAGAGGGGTGGGGAGAGGGGTGGGGGAGAGGGGGGTGGGGGAGAGGGGTGGGGGAGAGGGGGAGGGGGGGGAGGGGGGGGAGAGGGGTGGGGGGAGAGGGTGGGGGGAGAGGGGTGGGGGGAGGGGGGGGGGGGGGGAGAGGGTGGGGGAGAGGGGGTGGGGAGAGGGGGGGGGAGAGGGTGGGGGGAGGGGTGGGGGAGAGGGTGGGGAGAGGGGAGAGGGTGGGGGAGAGAGGGTGGGGGAGAGGGTGGGGGAGAGGAGGGGGGGGGGGGGGAGCGAGGGGGAGGGGTGGAGAGGGGGGGGGAGAGGGGGGGGGAGGGGGGGGGGGGGGAGAGGGTGGGGGAGAGGGTGGGGAGGGTGGGGAGGGGGAGGGTGGGGGAGGGTGGGGAGAGGGGAGAGGGTGTGGAGGGTGGAGAGGGTGGGGAGAGGGGAGAGGGGGGGGGGAGGGTGGGGGAGAGGGGGGGGGGGAGAGGGGTGGGGGGAGAGGGGTGGGGGGAGAGGGGGGGGGGAGAGGGGTGGGGGGAGAGGGGTGGGGGAGAGGGGTGGGGGGGGAGGGGGGGGTGGGGGGAGAGGGGTGGGGGGAGAGGGGTGGGGGGAGAGGGGTGGGGGAGAGGGGTGGGGGAGAGGGGGGGGGGGAGAGGGGTGGGGGAGGGGTGGGGAGGGGTGGGGGAGAGGGGTGGGGGGGGAGGGGTGGGGAGGGGTGGGGGAGGGGGAGGGGCGAGGGGGAGGGGAGAGAGGTGGGAGAGAATGGGGGAGAGGGTGGGGGAGGGTTGTGGAGATACACACGCATGATCCTGCTGGCTGCTGTGCGGTCGGTCACGGTCACGGGCTCGGACACGCGTGATGCACGGCTGATCCCCGCTGCGTTCACGGCTCGGACACGGAACTGGTACGTGTGGTTTTCGCACAGACCCAGGGCTGGAAACTTGCACGTCTTCTCCGGGATGTGGTTGCACTGAACCCACTCCTCAGTCCCCACCTCCCTCCTAGAACCACAACAACAACAACACACACACACACACACTCAATAAAACAAACCATGGACTGGACGTTCATTTGCAAAAACAAATTGAGATAACGTAATGACAGGCATAGTTCATAAGTGATAGGAGCAGAATTAGGCCGTTCGGCCCATCAAGTCTATTCAATCATGACTAATCTATCTCTCCTCCTAATCCCATTCTCCTGCCTTCTCCGGAGAAAAACCCACACAGGTCACGGGGAGAAGGTACAAACTCCATACAGACGCATGACCTGAGGTGTCAGGGGTTATGGGGAGAAGGCAGGAGATGGGGTTGAGAGGGGAAGGTAGATCAGCTATGACTGAATGGTGGAGTAGACTGGGTGGGCTTTCTCCTGCCTTCTCCCCATTGCCCCTGACACCAAGGGTCCTTGTTTACATCAGTGCCCAGCCGTGTTGTACAGTATGGGCTGCAGGAGAGTAAATTTGATGGGCTGAATGGCCTAATTTGCTTCAATAAGGCACCAACTGCGGAGCGGGTCCCCACGGTGTGGGGTTGTGAGTGGGGTCCCGGGAGCGGGAGGTCTGGGGAACGTCCACTGGTCTGTGACAGATTCCCGTTGCCCACCTGTCGATGAGGTAGCCCATCACCGCGCTGCCTCCATCAGCACTCGGTGGTTTCCAGGCAACGAGGACATAATCCCGGTCAACATCCCGGCATTCCACGTCCAGCGGCGATCCCGCTGCTCCGGGCTCTGCAGCTGCCGCGTCTGTGCCGAGAGATCGTAGCTTTTAGTTCAGAGATATAGCGCGGAAACAGGCCCTTCAGCCCATCGAGTCCGCGCTGACCAGCGACCCCCGCACACTAATACTATCCTATACACACACACTAGGGACAATTTACATTTATGCCAAGCCAATTCACCTACAAACCTGCACGTCTTTGGAGTGTGGGAGGAAACCGGAGCATCCGGAGAAAACCCACGCAGGTCACAGGGAGAACGTGCAAACTCCGTACAGACAGCACCCGTAGTCAGGATGGAACCCGGGTCTCTGGCGCCGTGAGGCAGCAACTCTACCCGCTGCGCCACCGTGACACCCTAAGGAGATGCTGCCCTGGTCAGTTAACCCATCGTAAGTGAACACGTACATACACAACAGGAGTTTACTGGGGACAACAGGAACTGCAGATGCTGGAATAATGAGCAAAGCACAAAGTGCTGGAGGAACTCAACGGGTCAGGCAGCATCTGTGGATGGAGTGAATGGACAGACGATGTTTGGGGTCATAGAAACATAGAAACATAGAAAATAGGTGCAGGAGTATTCGAGCCTGCACCGCCATTCAATATGATCATGGCTGATCATCCAACTCAGAATCCTGTACCTGCCTTCTCTCCATACACCCTGATCCCCTTAGCCACAAGGGTCACATCTAACTCCCTCTTAAATATAGCCAATGAACTGTGGCCTCAACTACCTTCTGTGGCAGAGAGTTCCAGAGATTCACCACTCTCTGTGTGAAAAAAGTTTTCCTCATTTCGGTCCTAAAGGATTTCCCCCTTATCCTTAAACTGTGACCCTTCTTCAGGCTGATGGAGTGGGGGGGGGGGGGGGGGGGGCGAGGCAAAGCCTGGCAAGTCTGAAGAAAGGTCCCAACCTGAAACGTCACCTTTCCATGTTCTCCACAGATACTGCCTGACCCCCTGAGTTACTCCAACACTCTGTGAAACGTCACCTATCCATGTTCTCCACAGATGCTGCCTGACCCGCTGAGTTACTCCAGCACTCCGTGAAACGTCACCTATCCATGTTCTCCACAGATGCTGCCTGACCCGCTGAGTTATGGTGCAGCAGCATCTATGGAGCTAAGGAAATAGGCAACTTTTCGGGCCGAAATCCTTCTGGAAATAGGCAACGTTTCGGGCCGAAACCCTTACGGGTTTCAGCCCGAAACCTTGCCTATTTCCTTAGCTCCATAGATGCTGCCTGACCCACTGAGTTACTCCAGCACTCTGTGAAACGTCACCTATCCATGTTCTCCACAGATGCTGCCTGACCCGCTGAGTTACTCCGGCATTCTGTGTCCTACTGTGATATGTTTAAAGAGCAGGTTTAAAGCCCCGGTGAGCGGGAGTTGGAGCAGACAGTTGTGGGCTCCATACCTCTGACAAACACGTATCCGCTGTGTTCCTTACACCCGGTCGGTGTGAAGAGACACACCGTGTACAACCCCTCGTCTTCCTTGTAGACGTGAGTGAGAGTTAGCTGGGTGTCGTAAGCAGACGTGGCGATCTTCACCAAAGGCGACTCCATCAGCAGAGCGCCTGTAAGCACAGTCACCGCATCAATGACCAGCGATACCCCCACACCAGTGGTCACCACATCAATGTCCAGCGATACCCCCACACCAGTGGTCACCACATCAATGCCCAGCGATACCCCCACACCAGTCGGTCACCACATCAATGCCGGGTCAGTGTGGGGTCAGTGTGGGGTCGTGTGAGGAGGTGGTTAGGGGGTGTGGGGTCAGTGTGGGCAATCTTGTGGGGGGTGGACTCAGTGTGGGGTCAGTGTAGGGGGTGGGGTCAATGTGGGGTCAGTGTGGGGTCAGTGTGGGTGTGGGGGGTAGGGTCAGTGTGGGGTCGATGTGGGGGGTAGGTCAGTGGTGTGGGGTCAGTGTGTGGGGTCAGTGTGGGGACAGTGTGGGGTCAGGTGGGGTCAGTGTGGGGGTCAGTGTGGGGTCAGTGTGGGGTCAGTGTGGGGTCAGTGTGGGGACAGTGTGGGGGGGTGGGGTCAGTGTGGGGTCAGTGTGGGGGGGTGGGGTCAGTGTGGGGTCAGTGTGGGGTCAGTGTGGGGTCAGTGTGGGGGGGGTGTGGGGTCAGTGTGGGGTCAGTGTGGGGGGGTGGGGTCAGTGTGGGGTCAGTGTGGGGTCAGTGGGGGGGTGGGGGTCAGTGTGGGGTCAGTGTGGGGTCAGTGTAGGGGGTGGGGTCAGTGTGGGGTCAGTGTGGGGTCAGTGTGGGGGGGGGGGGTCAGTGTGGGGGGTCAGTGTGGGGTCAGTGTGGGGGGGTGGGGTCAGTGTGGGGGTCAGTGTGGGGGGGGGGTGTGGGGTCAGTGTGGGGTCAGTGTGGGGTCAGTGTGGGGTCAGTGTGGGGGGTGGGTGTGTGGGGTCAGTGTGGGGGGGGTCAGTGGGGGGTCAGTGTGGGGGTCAGTGTGGGGTCAGTGTGGGGTGTGGGGGGTGGGGTCAGTGTGGGGTCAGTGTGGGGTCAGTGTGGGGTCAGTGTGGGGTCAGTGGTGGGGTCAGTGTGGGGTCAGTGTGGGGTCAGTGGGGGGTCAGTGTGGGGTCAGTGTGGGGACAGTGTGGGGGGGTCAGTGTGGGGGTCAGTGGGGGGGGGGGTGGGGGTCAGTGTGGGGTCAGTGTGGGGTCAGTGTGGGTTAGTGTGGCCACTGGGTCAGTGTGGGTTAGTGTGGCCACTGGGCCAGTGTGGGTCAGTGTGGCCACTGGGTCAGTGTGGGGTCAGTGTGGGGTCAGTGTGGGGACAGTGTGGGGTCAGTGTGGGGTCAGTGTGGGGTCAGTGTGGGGTCAGTGTGGGGTCAGGTGTGGGGTCAGTGTGGGGGGGGTGGGGTCAGTGTGGGGGTCAGTGGTGGGTGGGGTCAGTGTGTGGGGTCAGTGGGGTCAGTGTGTGGGGTCAGTGTGGGGTCAGTGTGGGGACAGTGTGGGGTCAGTGTGGGGACAGTGTGGGGGTGGGGTCAGTGTGGGGGGTGGGGGTCAGTGTGGGGTCAGTGTGGGGTCAGTGTGGGGGGTGTGGGGTCAGGGTGGGGTCAGTGTGGGTTGGTGTGGCCACTGGGTCAGGGTGGGGTTAGTGTGGCCACTGGGCCAGTGTGGGTCAGTGTGGCCACTGGGTCAGTGTGGGGTCAGTGTGGCCACTGGGTCAGTGTGGGGTTAGTGTGGCCACTGGGTCAGTGTGGGGTCAGTGTGGGGGAGTGTGGAGACTTTGCGGGGGTGGGCAGCACTGACCGTCACGGAGCCAGATGACCTCTCCTGACTGCCCGTTGAGGGGTGTGGAGAAGCAGCAGCTGAGCGTCAGAGAGCCGCCCTCCTTGGGGAACGACACTGCAAACCCATCGAGGATGTCCACGTCGGGCTCTGGCCGGGCGGCTGCAGAACACAACGGGTCAGTCATGGTCATCTTTACGGTAACACATCACAGCAACACCATGCAGGGCAGAGCTGCAACACACGAGCCAGTCTCACCCCGGTCACTCCCTCTTCTCCCCTCTCCCGTCGGGCAAGAGGTACAGGTGTGAAATCAAACGCACGCACACCTCTAGATTCAGGGACAGTTTCTTCCCGGCTGTTATCGGGCAACTGAACCAACATCTCATCAACTAGAGCGGTCCTGACCTCCCACCTATCTCATTGGAGACCCTCGGACCATCTTAAATTGAACATTACTGGACTTTACCTTGCACTAAACGTTATTCCCTTTATCCTGTATCTGTACACTGTGGACGGCTCGATTGTAATCATGTATTGTCTGGATAGAATGCAACAAAAACCAAACTGAATGTAAACCTCATCTCTGGGGGCACCATGCAATCGTGGCCACACGGTCTTCACCACCACTGAAGTGTGGCTAGTTTGAGGGCAATAAGTTCACAAGTTCATAACTAGAATAGGGAGACTGTCTTAAAATCTCGCTGAGCAAGCAGCACTAGTGCCTGGATTTGAAGGCATTAGCTGTAATGAAAGGTTGGAGTTAGTTCATAGGTGATAGGAGCAGAATGAGGCCATTCAGCCCACCAAGTCTACTCCGCCATTCAATCATGGCTGATCTATCATTCTCTCCCCCCTAACCCCATTCTCCTGCCTTCTCCCCATAACCTCTGACACCCGTACTAATCATATGGTCTGGGTAACACTGCAAGAACATAGACAATAGGCAATAGATGCTGGAGGGGGCCATTCGGCCCTTCGAGCCAGAACTGCCATTCAATGGCTGATCATCCCCAATCCCATTGCTCTGCCTATTATACTTGAGTTGGACATGATTGTGTTTGTGTTTGGTATATCTGATCTGTTTGGATAGCACACAAAACAAAGCTTTACACTGTACGCCAGAGATTCCTGTCCAACCCAAGCAGACCCCTATATCCAGCTGCATTATAATGTTCCCATTTCACAGCCCCAGCACTGCAAGGGTTAACATCGGCCGTTTGAGTAAGACACAGAGACTTACAGTCTAGACAGATGGAGTCTCCAGCGTCTGAGCCTTGGTATTCTGTAAATCAACACAGACATAGTGGATGAGGAACCCTGGACAAGATGATCAGAAAGTCACTGTTATCGGGTGATTTCACCAAAGGTCACTGGATCATAGACCCTCACCCACGTGATGCAAACTTTAACTGGGGTACAAACCGTCACTTCCAGTACATGTTATTGATGCTATAAACGCAAAACTGAGGCATTATTGATGTTTTGATTAAATGCAGCGAGCAAACGCGATAATTCCCGATATTTTCCATCTTTACATCTGCACGGCCAACAACTTCCGCTGTTATTTTCCCTTCAGCTCTCTCTTGGCTTTACCTTCGTTTTTCTTTAACTTCTGGACTCTAAAGTGGGGTAGCTGTGCCTCGCGGTCACCCTGACACACGCACAGTTATTTACAGCTCAAAAACTAACCGTTTTCGCGGTTTTTAACAGGTTTGAAAGTTTGCGTTACTAGCTTCAATAACATGTACTGGAAGTGATGTTTGTACCCCAGTTAAAGTTTGTGGTCACGTGGGTGAGAATCTATGATCCAGTGACCTTTCGTGAAATCACCCTATATGTACAGTTTGCACAGGCAGCTGTTCCAGCTGCTACGGTCAGGCAAACGCCTCCGTTGCCATGCGGTGAGAATGGAGAGGTTGAGAAGGAGTTTCTTCCCAGAGGCAATTCGGACTGTAAACGCCTATCTCACCAGGGACTAACTCTACAGAACGTTTTTCCTTCCATTATTTATTATGTAAAAGAATATGTGTGTTATGATTGTGTTTATAATTTGTTTGGTTGTTTTGTTGTTTGTCTTTTGCACAAAAGTCCGCGAGCATTGCTACTTTCATTTCACTGCACATCTCGTATGTGTATGTGACAAATAAACTTGACTTGACTTGACTTGACTTGTTATCAGGCAACTGAACCATCCTACCCCAACCAGAGAGCTGTCCTGAGCTACTATCTACCTCATTGGTGACCCTCGGGCTATCCTTGATCAGACTTTGATGGCTTTACCTTGCACTAAACGTTATTCCCTTCTCATGTATCTGTACTCTGTAAACGGCGGTAGTATTGTCTTTCCGCTGACTGGTTAGCACGCAATGAAAGCTTTTCACTGTACCTCGGTACACATGACAATATACTGTAATTGTAACTGCAACAGTGGCAGGCGGACAAATTTGACGCTGCAGAAAGTTGCAGCACAGCTGCATGTTCCCCAACCTCTTGCAGCTGATGCCCCATTGCAACAAGTGGACCAGGTAGCATCTGCTGGGTAAAGATGAACGAAACTCACACCGAGAACTAAATAAAACCTCTCACACTGTGAGTAATGTAGTAACTGGCAGCTCACGTCTGAAACTGACAACTAATCTGCACAAACTCAGAATCATTTCATCAAAACTTTCATAACTGCAGTTTTTTTAATTGGTTTTCAAATTAAATAGAAAGATTTGATTCATCATGTTCATGTGTTGGGAATAGAATTAGGCCCTTCAGCCCATCGAGTCCACACTAGTTCTATGTTATCCCATTTTCTCATCCACTCCCTACACAACAGAGGCAATTTGCAGAGGGAGGATTAATCTACAAAACCGCACGTCTTTGGGATGTGGGAGGAAACAGGGGCACCCGGAGAAACCCCACCCGGTCACATGGAGAGCATGCAAACTCCACATAGACAGCACCCGAGGTCAGGATCGACTCTGGGTCACTCCAGACTGCCCTGAGCAGAGAGTCAGGAGGGAGAGACTTACTGTTCACAAGGATCGTGGCGTAGGACCATGCCTCGCCGTGGGTATTTGAGGCCAAAGCAGAATACCGGCCAGAGTCCAGCGGGCTGCACCTGGAGAACAGAAAGGTGGCGTTACTTCAACCTCACAACTCCTGTTTCATGCTGGAGGAATACCTGGATAGAGTGGATGTGGAGAGGATGTTTCTAATAATGGGAGAGTCTAGGACCAGAGGTCACAGCATCAGAATTATAGGACGTTCCGTTAGGAAGGAGGTGAGGAGAAATGTTGTTAGTCAGAGGGTGGTGAATCTATGGAGTTCTTGGCCATAGACGGCTGTGGAGGCCATGTCACTGGATATCTTTAACGCAGAGGTAGATAGATTCTTGATTAGTGCGGGTGTCAGGGGTTATGGGGAGAAGGCAGGAGAATGGGGTTAGGAGGGAGAGATAGATCAGCCGTGATTGAATGGCTGAGTAGACTTGATGGGCCGAATAGCCTAATTCTGCTCCTATCACTTATGACTACCAACAGACCTCCTAACCCTACCAGAGAATACGAGGCCCAGAGGACATAGGTTCAAGGTGAGGGGGGAAGATTTAATAGGAATCTGAGGGGTAACCTTTTCACCAAAAGGGTGGTGGGTGTATGGAATGAGCTGCCGGAGGTAGTTGAGGCTGGGACCATCCCAACAATTAGAAAACATTTAGACAGGTACATGGATTGGACAGGTTTAGAGGGATATGGACCAAACATAGGCAGATGGGACTAGTGTAGATGGGACATGTTGGTCGGTGTGGGCAAGTTGGGCTGAAGGGACTGTTTCCACACTGTATCACTCAATGATTCTATGTCTAAGTCATAACAACTTGTTGAAACATTATTTTATTTTATATTATAGACATCTAGCTACATAAGTACACAAGGTATAGGAGCAGAATTAGGCCATTCGGCCCATTGAGTCTACTCCACTATTCAATCATGGCTGATCTATCTTTCTTTCCTAACCCATTCTCCTGCCTACTCCCCATAACCCCAGAATCTATCTCTCTCTGTCTGCCTTAAAAATACCCATTGACTTGGCCTCCACCGCTGTCTGTGGCAATAAATCCCACAGATTCACCACCCTCTGACTCTCAAACATTTGTGGTCAGGCTCATGAAAGATATGCGATAATCGCAACAGATTGTCAGACTAACATATTACCTGCTAATCTCAAGTGTCTGTAAACCAATTTTGTTCTCAATTGTGTATTTTCCAGGCGCGTCTGATGGTTTGATCGGAATTCCATCCTTGAACCTGACAGAAACAACATTGGATGCGTTAAAGTCCGCGGCAAGTGTCACAATATCGACAACACTCGCTCAATACATCTCATGCCAAAGCCCAGTGTCAGGAGGAGGAGGACAAATTAAAGGTTTGAGTCAGATGGAATATTAATTGGCTTATCACCTGTGATGTGACTCAGCAGTGGGGTATGTCAGTATCTCTAAAATTACAATTTTTCACACAGAGAGTGGTGAATCTCTGGAACTCTCTGCCACAGAGGGTAGTTGAGGCCAGTTCATCTATATTAGGGAGTTAGATGTGGATTTTAAGGGGACTTAGGCAGGTACGGGATACTGAGTTGGAGGATTAGCCATGATCATATTGAATGGCGAGCAGGCTCGAAGGGCCGATTTACTCCTCCTAAGTTCTATGTTTCTATGACTATGTTTTAAACTTTTGGAATCTTAATTTGATTTTATACTTATCAGTTATTAGATTATCAAATTAGCAGTTGATTTATCATAAGATCTAGACAGAAGAGTGTTGCATATCAATGGTGAAAAGATGCAGGTGGTGAAAAGCTGCAAGAAAGCCATTGAGTGTTGGAAATACTCAGCAGGTCAGGCAGCATCTTTGTAGAGAGAGAGAAAGTCTCTGATTGCAGATGTAACTCTGCCTTTCCACAGATGCTGCCGGCCCAGCTGAGTCTTCCCACTCTTCCCTGATCGTCTGCGTTTCCTAGCTAACGGGGTGATGTGCACCTATCTGCATTAACTTTCGTGTAGGAAGGAACTGCAGATGCTGGTTTACACCGAAGATAGATGAAAAATGCTGGGGTAACTCAGCGGGACAGGCAGCATTTCTGGAGAAAGGAATAGATGACGTTTTGGGATCAAGACCCTTCTTCAGTCTGAAAGTCATGGGAGAGGGAAACTAAAGGAATGATAAGGCATCGAACAAATCAGAGCCAGCATTGATGACTGAAGAAAGGTGGAGCCCACAATGGTCCATTGTTGGCTGTGCAAGAGATGATAATGCAAGGACACAAACAGTGAAGTCGGAGAGGAGGAGGAATCAGAGAGAGGGAGCAGCAAGAGAGGGTTTAGTTTAGTTTAGAGATACAGCGTGGAAACAGGCCCTTCGGCCCATCGAGTCCGCACCGGCCATCGACTCTACCGCTGCGCCACCGTGCCGTCTGAGCTCGGGTTGTTGCAGAACTGCCGTCTGACAGAGGAGGGGAATTTCTTCACAGTAACCACACCTTGAGGAGGTTTTGTGGTGAAGCAGCCGAAATGGAGGGACGTTCCTTCAGGAAGGAGTTGAGGAGAAATGTATTTAGTCAGAGGGTGGTGAATCTGTGGGATTATTTGCCACAGACGTCTGTGGAGGGCAAATCAGTGGATATTTTTAGATAAAGATAGAGATAGATAGATTGTTGATTAGTGCGGGAGTCGGGGGTTATGGGGGGAAAGCAGGAAAATGGGGTTAGGAGGGAGAGATAGATCGGCCATGATTGAATGGCGGAGTAGACTAGATGGGCCGAATGGCCTAATTCTACTGCTATCCCTTATGACCTTACATGACATAGGGGGGAGATTTATTTCCGTTTTTCTCACCATGTGACGGTGGGGGATGGGGCTCCTTGCACGATGCAGGACAGTGTGACATTCATCTTTTCCCACACAGTGTGTGGTCTCAGCAATACCACGAACTCTGGCCCATGGGCATCCAGGTCTTCACGGAGCTTCTTCTCCTCCGCCATTCTTCTTTCCACCTGAAGCGACACGTACTTATGTTTCATTTAGTTTAGAGATACAGCGCAGAACCGTTTGGCCCACGGACCAACGCCAGCGTTCCACGTACACTAGCGCTGCCCGACACACTTGCCAGCGTTCCCCGTACACTAGCGCTGCCCGACCCACGCCAGCGTTCCCCGTACACTAGCGCTGCCCGACCCACGCCAGCGTTCCCCGTACACTAGCGCTGCCCGACCCACGCCAGCGTTCCCCGTACACTAGCGCTGCCCGACCCACGCCAGCGTTCCCCGTACACTAGCGCAGCCCGACACACTTGGGACAGGAAGGCACTACAACGGGTGGTGAAAACCGCGCAGCACATCATCGGTGCCCCGCTACCTGCCATGGATGCCCTCCACCGAAAACGGGCTGGGAAGATCATCAAAGACCCCTCACACCCCAACCATGGACTGTTTGCCCTCCTCCCATCAGGGAGGTGGTACAGGAGCCTCAGGTCACGTACTAGTAGGATGAGGAACAGCTTCTACAACAATACAATCACACTGCTGAACTCGGAGTCCCGACGATAGATTTCTCCGGCCCCTCCGTCCCCATTGTGTAATCATTCTGTATTTTTTGATTATTCTGTATCTTCTCTCTTTCTATTTTTATTATTTCTTTATGTACAACTACTACGGACTGACGCAAAACTGCATCTCGTTGTACTCATACTTGTATTTGTGCGATGACATTAAAGTTGAATTGAATTGAATTTGTAATTTTACCCAAGCCAAATTTTACCTACAAACCTGCACGTCTTTGGAGTGTGGGGGGAAACCGGAGCACCCGGAGAAAACCCACGCAGGTCACGGGGAGAACGTGCAAACTCCGTACAGACAGCACCCATTGCCAGGATTGAACCCGGATCCCTGGCGCTGTGAGGCAGCAGCTCTACCCGCTGCACCTCCGTGCCACCCTGTGTTAGCAATGTTACTCATTCAGGGATACAAGATTGTAATCATGTATAGTTTTTCCACTGACTGGTTAGCACGCAACAAAAGCTTTTCACTGTACCCTCGATACACGTGACAATAAACTAAAGTAAGCAGTTCAATGATGAGCTAACGGAGTCTGTGATCGGGCCCCAGGAGCTGGGAACAGTTGGCTTTACCTTGCCACGTATCGCTTTGTGATCAGACGGCGTACAGATTTTCCGAGCCTTGTAAACGACTTTCTTCAATGCACCCTTTGCCTTCTTCCCTTTTCCTCTCGACCCCTTGCACCAGAGCAGGAAGGAAACAAGAACACTTTTAATCCAAGTACGATTTGTCTCCAAATGAAAAAATAATAAGTGCCATAGAGGGAGGGCAGGGGGGGGGGGGGGACTGATTGGGGGGTGATTGGCTTAGTCACCAAGACTGGATAGGACTTGGTTTATACTCTCTAGAATTTAGGAGATTGAGGGGGGACCTATAGCCTTACGTATAAGGGCTTTGTGATCAGACGATGCAGGAAGATTGTTCCCGATGTTAGGGAAGTTCCGTCACAGCTTAAGGATAATAAATCCTTTAAAATCGAGATCCACTTTTTTCAGAGAGTGGTCATCTCTGGAACTCTCTGCCGCAGAGGGTAATCGAGGCCAGTTCATTGGCTATATTTAAGAGGGAGTTAGATGTGGCCCTTGTGGCTAAGGGGATCAGGGGGTATGGAGAGAAGGCAGGTACGGGATACTGAGTTGGATGATCAGCCATGATCATATTGAATGGCAGTGCAGGCGCGAAGGGCCGGATGGCCTAATCCTGCAACTAATTTCTATGTTTCCAAGAATAAAAGCAAAATAAACGAATTAATTAACTACTAGATTCTAGAATTGTCAGAGGTGGTGGCACAATGACCGTCGCTTTAATACACCCTGGATCAAAGTGATACAGTGTGGAAACAGGCCCTTCGGCCCAACTTGCCCACACCAGCCAACATGTCCCATCTACACTAGTCCCACCAGCCCGCGTTTGGTCCATATCTCTCCAAACCTGTCCTATCTATGTACCTGTCTAACTGCTCTTTAAATGTTGGGATAGTCCCAGCCTCAACTGCCTCCTCTGGCAGCTTGTTCCGTACACCCACCACCCTTTGTGTGAAAAAGTGACCATTCAGATTCCTATTACGTTTTTTCCCTTCACTTTAAACCCATATCCGTCATCTTACACTAGACGTTAAACCCTTTATCCTGTATCTGTAGACTGTGGATTGTAATCATATATAGTCTTTCTGCTGGCTGGGCAAGACCTTGCGGGCAGGGAAATAAGACGGACAGGAGCTGATCCAAGTTGCAGTGGAACAAGGAGCTGCTTCCAGTGTGGGAGTGGGGATTGGTGCACAGCGAACCTCTCCTGTGGAATGCCTGGACATTAAACCTGTTGTTCTGTCTCCAGTGACAGCTTGGCCTTTGTCTCTGCAGCTGGTGTGACCACTCACAGCCGGCTATATTTACCTTCTCCTGCTGACAAACTCCAAACTCCATGACAATAGTCACCAACTGTGGCACGGTGGGGCAGCGAGTGGAACTGCTGCCTCACAGCGCCAGAGACCCGGGTTCCATCCTGACTACGAACGCTTGTCTGTACGGAGTTTGTACGTTCTCCCCGTGACCTGCGTGGGTTTCCTCCGGGTGCTCCGGTTTCCTCCCACACTCCAAAGACGTGCAGGTTTGTTGGTTAATTGGCTTTGGTAACATTGTAAATTGTCCCTAGTGTGTGTAGGATAGTGTTAGTGTGCGGGGATCGCTGGTCAGTGTGGAAGGGCCTGTTTCTGCCCTGTATCTCAAATTTAAACTAAATTTAAACTATAGATTCTTGTTCATAGGTAACAGGTAATATTGATTTTCCAAGACAGTGAGAAGATGGTGAGTCCGTCTCACACCTCGACCCACCTGAAGCCATGAGCCGCTGAGCTTCCCTCAGCCGAGGATCTTGTTCTCACAGCTGACGTTACCCAGCGGGGTGTGCTGTCAAAACGCTCGGCTCTGCTGTGGTGGAACCTGGTGGCCATGTCTCAGCTCAGTGTATCTGGAAGAGAAGCGGCAGGAGAAACTATAAACCACACCCTGTCACACCGTGGTCTATGGAGGGGCAGGATGTGGCATTGCCCACACACAACCCATCACCTGCATGGTGAACCACAGATAAACCTTGACCTCCGGGGCAAGACCAGCTTCTGCCCTGCAACCACCAGGCTCTTAGAGTCATAGAGTGATACAGTGTGGGAACAGGCCCTTCAGCCCATCTTGCCCACACTGTCCAACATGTCCCATCTACTACACTAGTTCCACCTGCCTACATTTGGCCCATATCCCTCCAAACCTGTCCTATCCGTGTACCTGTCTAAATGTTTCATAACCTGTCTAAACGTTTGCCCTAGTCTCTCCTCCGGCAGCTCGTTCCATACACCCACCACCCTCTGTGTGAAAATGTTACCCCTCAGATTCCTTTTTAATCTTTCCAATTCACCTTAAACCTGTGTCCTCTGGTCCTCGATTCCCCTACTCTGGGCAAGAACAAGACGAAGAGACAGACAGACTGTTGGCGAGGCTGCCATTGAGCGGTGGCCCCTGCCCACTGTCACCAGACTGTGCGATGAACCTCTCATAGACCCCCGGCCTGAATCATTGTGGCCCCTGCACTTGTGTCTCTGCAGCTGTGACTTTCTGCACTCTGTAGAATCTACAGGAGGAGCTGCCTCAGAAAGGCAGCCAGCATCACCAGACACATGCCCACACACAGAGACCCCCACCCACACCACCCACCCTGACCCCTGACCCCACCCACACCACCCTGACCCCACCCACACCACCCTGACCCCTGACCCCTGACCCCCCAATGACCCACACCACCCTGACCCAATGACCCACACCACCCTGACCCCCCACCCACACACCCCTGACCCCACCCACACCAGTCTGACCCCACCCACACCACCCTGACCCCACCCACACCACCCTGACCCCCACCCACACCACCCTGACCCCCCCACCCACCAGTCTGACCCCCACCCACACCACCCTGACCCCACCCACACCACCCTGACCCCCCCCCCACACCACCCTGACCCACCCACACCATGACCCCACCCACACCCCTGACCCCACCCACACCCACCCTGACCCCACCCACACCACCCACCCCACCCTGACCCCCACCCCACCACACCACCCTGACCCAATGACCCACACCCAGTGACCCAATGACCCAAACCACCCTGACCCCACCCACACCACCCTGACCGCTGACCAACCACACACACCCTGACCCCTGACCCAGTGACCCACACCACCCTGACCCCACCCACACCACCCTGACCCCTGACCCCTGACCCAGTGACCCACACCACCCTGACCCACCCACACCACCCTGACCCCCACCCACACCACCCTGACCAGTGACCCAATGACCCACACCTGACCCTGACCCAATGACCCACACCACCAGCACCCCGACCCCACCCACACCATGACCCCCACCCACACCACCCTGACCCCACCCACACCACCCTGACCCCACCCACACCACCCCTGACCCCACCCACACCACCCTGACCCACCCACACCACCCTGACCCCACGCTGACCCCCCACCCACACCACCCCGACCCCACCCACACCACCCCGACCCCCACCCACACCACCCTGACCCCACCCACACCACCCTGACCCCCCACCCACACCACCCTGACCCAATGACCCACACCACCTTGACCCCCACCCTGCCCACGCTCCCATCTCGCTGCTACCATGGGGAAGAAGGTACAGGAGCCTGTAAACCGTGACCTCCAGGTTGAAGAACAGCTTCTCTCCCAACAACCCTCAGGGTCTTGAACTCTGCACAACACTGACCTCAGCAACTCTGATCTCACACGGACTGTGTCTGTCATTGCTCTAATGACTAGGATTTTGTTTTGTATTACTATTGGTGTTGTGAATCTATAGATGTTTCTGTCCACTCTATGACCCATGTATATTGTGTGTGCAGAATGTTACGCTGCAGCAAGTAAGATTTCTGCTGTTGGTCCTGAGAACAATGAAACATTCTAGACTCTTGACCCTGTCTCCTTCCTCCTTTCACTTCCTGCTCTTGACTGGAATCAAGCATGAATGTGTTTTTGGATGTGCTCTCAGGCGGGTAGTTGCTAGTTAGCGATTGAGTACATATTGGGCGAGTTCCATTTCCTGCAGTTGTTCCATATCCCTCTAAATCCGTCCTAGTCACATATAGAAACATAGAAACATATCTGTCCGAATGTTTTTTTAAAAAGTTGTAAATGTATTGGCTTCTGTAGCTTTCTCTGGCAGCTCATTCCATATGCTAGGAGACTGCAAGGGGACTTGGATAGGCTGGGTGAGTGGGCAAATGTTTGGCAGATGCAGTATAATGTGGATAAATGTGAGGTTATCCACTTTGGTGGCAAAAACGGGAAAGCAGACTATTATCTAAATGGTGGCCGATTGGGAAAGGGGGAGATGCAGCGAGACCTGGGTGTCATGGTACACCAGTCATTGAAGGTAGGCATGCAGGTGCAGCAGGCAGTGAAGAAAGCGAATGGTATGTTAGCTTTCATTGCAAAAGGATTTGAGTATAGGAGCAGGGAGGTTCTACTGCAGTTGTACAGGGTCTTGGTGAGACCACACCTGGAGTATTGCGTACAGTTTTGGTCTCCAAATCTGAGGAAGGACATTATTGCCATAGAGGGAGTGCAAAGAAGGTTCACCAGACTGATTCCTGGGATGTCAGGACTGTCTTGTGAAGAAAGACTGGATAGACTTGGTTTATACTCTCTAGAATTTAGGAGATTGAGTGGGGATCTTATAGAAACTTACAAAATTCTTAAGGGGTTGGACAGGCTAGATGCAGGAAGATTGTTCCCGATGTTGGGGAAGTCCAGGACAAGGGGTCACAGCTTAAGGATAAGTGGAAATCCTTTAAAACCGAGATGAGAAGAACTTTTTTCACGCAGAGAGTGGTGAATCTCTGGAACTCTCTGCCACAGACGGTAGTCGAGGCCAGTTCATTGGCTATATTTAAGAGGGAGTTAGATGTGGCCCTTGTGGCTAAGGGGATCAGGGGGTATGGAGAGAAGGCAGGTACGGGATACTGAGTTGGATGATCAGCCATGATCATATTGAATGGCGGTGCAGGCTCGAAGGGCCGAATGGCCTACTCCTGCACCTAATTTCTATGTTTCTATGTTTCTATACGGACTACCCCCTGAGTGAAAAAGTCTCCCCAGAATTTCTCCCGTCTCGCCTTAAGCCAGCGCTCTCTAGTTTTAGAATCCTCTAGCCAGGGAACGTTTCATGAAAGTTCCTGAAGGAATTGACATTAATTCGACCTCCAACCCAGCTCCAGTGTTGCAGAGTAACTCGATCAGAAGATAGTCACAAAAAGCTGGAGTAACTCAGCGGGTCAGGCAGCATCGGTGGAGGGAAGGAAGAGGGGACGTTTCGGGTCGGGGACCCTTCTTCATACTGAGAGTCAGGGGGAGGGGAATTTAAAGATATAGACGGTGATGTAGAACAAACTAATGCAAAATAGTAACGCTGATCAAGGAAAGGTGGAGCCCACAATGGTCCATTGTTGGCTGTGGGGAAGGTGATGGTGAGTTATACAGACACTAAAACACAACAGGACAACAAGTGAAACTCCATTCAAAAAGCAATGTACTCACCAGAGTGTGAGAGGCAGTGACCATGGGGCTGGGGCGGTGAGCGGGAGGACAAGTGACCGTTTGTTCCACAGCTGCCAACACAGGAATGACCAGCAGTGAAAGAGGATCTCACTGTTGTACATTGTGACCTTCTAGTGCGTTATATTTAGTCTCTTTATTCATCACCAGAATAAATATAGAAAATAAGTCCTTTTGTTCTCTTTCCTTGGTTGTTAAACCAACTGTACATGGACACTCATACTCCAGCCAGTTCATTCAGCTGACCAAATGCCCATACTAATTCACGTCAGTATTTCCCCTTGTAATGTGAATCCAGATTTAGTCAGTATAAATACAGATGGGACTGTATCTACTAGATAAAGTATTGCCAAGTCACTGATAACATTAGCAGAGAATTTAGGAGATTGA
Organism: Leucoraja erinaceus; assembly: GCF_028641065.1. Classification (NCBI taxonomy): domain Eukaryota; kingdom Metazoa; phylum Chordata; class Chondrichthyes; order Rajiformes; family Rajidae; genus Leucoraja; species Leucoraja erinaceus. The sequence continues at coordinate 31,997,427 of NC_073402.1, read as the reverse complement.
GAGGGGATCTTATAGAAACTTACAAAATTCTTAAGGGGTTGGACAGGCTAGATGCAGGAAGATTGCTCCCGATGTTGGGGAAGTCCAGGACAAGGGGTCACAGTTTAAGGATAAGGGGGAAATCCTTTAAAACCGAGATGAGAAGAACTTTTTTCACACAGAGAGTGGTGAATCTCTGGAACTCTCTGCCGCAGAGGGTAGTCGAGGCCAGTTCATTGGCTATATTTAAGAGGGAGTTAGATGTGGCCCTTGTGGCTAAGGGGATCAGAGGGTATGGAGAGAAGGCAGGTACGGGATACTGAGTTGGATGATGGGCCATGATCATATTGAATGGCGGTGCAGGCTCGAAGGGCCGAATGGCCTACTCCTGCACCTAATTTCTATGCAGAGAATTCAAATTTGCATTCAGCTCCTGAGATGGAATCCTTTGTGGATTGCCACTGAGCTGTGTGGTGCGAAAGACTGTCACTGTACTTAGCTACACGTGACATTAAAATACCATTAAACCATTCAACTACAGTCAGAGCTTGTAGATTTTAGAGATACAGCGCAGAACAGGCCCTTCAGCCCATCGAGTCCGTGCCGACCAGCGATCCCCGCACACTAACACTAGGGACAACTTACAATTTTACCAAAGCCAATTAAACTACAAACCTGTACGTCTTTGGAGTGTGGGAGGAAACCGGAGCGCCCGGAGAAAACCCACGCAGTCTCAGGAAGAACATGCAAAATTCACACAGACAGCAGCTGTGGTCAGGATCGATCCTGGGTCTCTGGCGCTGTGAGGCAGCAACTCTACCGCTGCGCCACCGTGCCGGTATAGAATGGATTGGAATACAGTCAGGGATTGGATGATGTCTATGTCCTAAACGGGAACATTATCTGTCTATCTCTTTGTTTTTATTCAAGATTCCCACATCTGCCGTCTCTTGTGTGAACACCGACTGTCAGAAGAGAGAGAATGTAGTCGTGTGTACGATGCTGCTGTAGAAATATGAGGTTATTGATTCTTGCTCATTGCAGTTTTATGGCATGTTTGGAATAGTTGGTAAGTTCAGGTGTTATGTGAGATGTTATGTAAGGAAACGCCTCGAGTAATGAATCAAACACAACACGATTTGACCCACTCCACCCTCTTTGACTAATCTTCTAATTACGGTGGATATGAGCACACAGAATATAGGGTGTCCTATATATGGTTCCTTGTGTCTGTGTGTGTGTGTGTGTGTGTGTGTGTGTGTGTGTGTGTATGTATATGTGTGTGTGTGTGTGTGTGTGTGTGTATATGTGTGTGTGTGTGTGTGTGTGTGTGTGTGTGCATTTGTGTGTGTGTGTGTGTGTGTGCGCGCATGTGTGTTTATGTGTGTGTGTGTGTGTGTTTGTGAGTGTGTGTGTGTGTGTTTGTGAGTTTGTGTGTGTGTGTGCATTGTGAGTGTAGTGTGTGTTTGTGTGTGT